>NC_052147.1:58180979-58426035 GCF_902713615.1 Scyliorhinus canicula
TCTGGGTTGTGGGAGAGTGAGCATTATCTGGGGTGTTGCAGGGTGAGCATTATCTGCGGTGTGGGGGAGTGAACATTATCTGGGGTGTGGGAGGTTGAGCATTATCTGGGGTGTGGGAGGTTGAGCATTATCTGGGGTGTGGGAGAGTGAGCGTTATCAGGGGTTTGGGAGGGTGAGCATTATCTGGGGTGTTGCAGGGTGAGCATTATCTGCGGTGTGGGAGTGTGAGCATTATCTGGGGTTTGGGAGGGTGAGCGTTATCTGGGGTGTTGCAGGGTGAGCATTATCTGGGGTGTTGCAGGGTGAGCGTTATCTGGGTTGTGGGAGAGTGAGCATTATCTGGGTTGTGGGAGAGTGAGCATTATCTGGGTTGTGGGAGAGTGAGCATTATCTGCGGTGTGGGGGAGTGAACATTATCTGGGGTTTGGGAGGGTGAGCATTATCTGGTGTGTTGCAGGGTGAACATTATCTGGGGTGTGGGAGGTTGAGCATTATCTGGGGTGTGGGAGAGTGAGCATTATCTGGGTTGTGGGAGAGTGAGCATTATCTGGGGTGTTGCAGGTTGAGCATTATCTGGGGTTTGGGAGGGTGAGCGTTATCTGGGGTGTTGCAGGGTGAGCATTATCTGTGGTGTGGGAGAGTGAGCATTATCTGGGTTGTGGGAGAGTGAGCATTATCTGGGTTGTGGGAGAGTGAGCATTATCTGCGGTGTGGGTGAGTGAACATTATCTGGGGTTTGGGAGGGTGAGCATTATCTGGGGTGTTGCAGGGTGAACATTATCTGGGGTGTTGGAGGGTGAGCATTATCTGGGGTGTAGCAGGGTGAGCATTATCTGGGGTGTGGGAGGTTGAGCATTATCTGGGGTGTGGGAGAGTGAGCATTATCTGGGTTGTGGGAGAGTGAGCATTATCTGGGGTGTTGCAGGGTGAACATTATCTGGGTTGTGGGAGAGTGAGCATTATCTGGGTTGTGGGAGAGTGAGCATTATCTGCGGTGTGGGAGAGTGAGCATTATCTGGGGTGTTGCAGGGTGAGCATTATCTGGAGTGTTGCAGGGTGAGCATTATCTGGGGTTTGGGAGGTTGAGCATTATCTGGGGTGTGGGAGGTTGAGCATTATCTGGGGTTTGGGAGGTTGAGCATTATCTGGGGTGTGGGAGGGTGAGCATTATCAGGGGTTTGGGAGGGTGAGCATTATCTGGGGTGTGGGAGAGTGAGCGTTATCAGGGGTTTGGGAGGGTGAGCATTATCTGGGGTGTTGCAGGGTGAGCATTATCTGGGGTGTGGGAGGTTGAGCATTATCTGGGGTGTGGGAGGTTGAGCATTATCTGCGGTGTGGGAGGTTGAGCATTATCTGGGTTGTGGGAGAGTGAGCATTATCTGCGGTGTGGGAGAGTGAGCGTTATCTGCGGTGTGGGAGGGTGAACATTATCTGGGGTGTGGGAGGTTGAGCATTATCTGCGGTGTGGGAGAGTGAGCATTATCTGCGGTGTGGGGGAGTGAGCATTATCTGGGGTTTGGGAGGTTGAGCATTATCTGGGGTGTTGCAGGGTGAGCATTATTGAAGTGTTGCAGGGTGAGCATTATCTGCGGTGTGGGGGAGTGAACATTATCTGGGGTGTGGGAGGTTGAGCATTATCTGCGGTGTGGGAGAGTGAGCATTATTGAAGTGTTGCAGGGTGAGCATTATCTGCGGTGTGGGGGAGTGAACATTATCTGGGGTGTTGCAGGGTGAGCATTATCTGGGGTGTGGGAGGTTGAGCATTATCTGGGTTGTGGGAGAGTGAGCATTATCTGGGGTGTTGCAGGGTGAGCATTATCTGGGTTGTGGGAGAGTGAGCATTATCTGGGTTGTGGGAGAGTGAGCATTATCTGCGGTGTGGGGGAGTGAACATTATCTGGGGTGTGGGAGGTTGAGCATTATCTGGGTTGTGGGAGAGTGAGCATTATCTGCGGTGTTGCAGGGTGAGCATTATCTGCGGTGTGGGAGGGTGAGCATTATCTGGGGTGTGGGAGGTTGAGCATTATCTGGGTTGTGGGAGAGTGAGCATTATCTGGGGTGTTGCAGGGTGAGCATTATCTGCGGTGTGGGAGGGTGAGCATTATCTGGGGTGTGGGAGGTTGAGCATTATCTGCGGTGTGGGGGAGTGAGCATTATCTGGGTTGTGGGAGAGTGAGCATTATCTGGGGTGTTGCAGGGTGAGCATTATCTGCGGTGTGGGAGGGTGAGCATTATCTGGGGTGTGGGAGGGTGAGCATTATCTGGGTTGTGGGAGAGTGAGCATTATCTGCGGTGTGGGGGAGTGAACATTATCTGGGGTTTGGGAGGGTGAGCATTATCTGGGTTGTGGGAGAGTGAGCATTATCTGGAGTGTTGCAGGGTGAGCATTATCTGCGGTGTGGGAGAGTGAGCATTATCTGGGGTGTTGCAGGGTGAACATTATCTGGGGTGTGGGAGGTTGAGCATTATCAGGGGTTTGGGAGGGTGAGCATTATCTGGTGTGTGGGAGGTTGAGCATTATCAGGGGTTTGGGAGGGTGAGCATTATCTGGGGTGTTGCAGGGTGAGCATTATCTGGCGTGTGGGAGGTTGAGCATTATCTGGGTTGTGGGAGAGTGAGCATTATCTGGAGTGTTGCAGGGTGAGCATTATCTGCGGTGTGGCAGGGTGAGCATTATCTGCGGTGTGGGAGGGTGAGCATTTTCTGGGTTGTGGGGGAGTGAGCATTATCTGGGTTGTGGGAGGTTGAGCATTATCTGGGGTGTGGGAGGGTGAGCATTATCTGGGGTGTTGCAGGGTGAGCATTATCTGGGTTGTGGGAGAGTGAGCATTATCTGGGTTGTGGGTGAGTGAGCATTATCTGGAGTGTTGCAGGGTGAGCATTATCTGCGGTGTGGGAGGGTGAGCATTATCTGGGGTGTTGTAGGGTGAGCATTATCTGCGGTGTGGGAGGGTGAGCGTTATCAGGGGTTTGGGAGGGTGAGCAATATGAGGAGTCAAACCGATCCCAGGAGGGGGAGGGTGCCACCACACTAGCGGGAAAGGTGGCACCAAGAGGTGTGAGTGAGGGGGGCTGCAGGGGGATGGGGGACAGTGGAAGGAGGGGGAAACAGATCCGCACGGGGACAAAACAGCAGGGGGAGGCTCTAGATTGGCTTCAACAGGTCACTCATGGAAAGGTGGAACAAAATGGCACCGCATCAGCCACTTTGGATGTTCCCTGAACGAAGGGCAACCCCGGAGGGCAGAGGCTCACCCACACGGCGACCATGTTGGGTGATCCCTGGACAAAGGGAATCCCGGAGTGCAGTAAGTATGGTTGATCCCAGAGGAGGAGGTGGAGCGAAGCAAAACCCCATCAGAATGATCACCTGGAACATCAGAGTATATAACGGCCCAGTGAAAAGATCCAGAGTTTTCGCCCACCTCAAAAGTATGAAAGCTGACATCGTCTTCCTCCGAGAGACGCACCTGAGGGAGAAGGGCTGTCTCTGGGTAAGGAAGGGATGGGTGGGACACATGCACCATTCATGTTGCAGGACAAGAGCTAGTGGGGTAGCCAGACTGATAAATATGAGGTCGGTGTTTACTGCAACGAAGATGGTTATGGGGCGAAGGGGACGGTACGTCATGGTCAACGTGCCTTGGATGCGGCATCGCTGGTCCTGGTGAACATGAACGCGCCCAACTGAGATGACACGAGTTTGACCATGGCGGAAATCCCCGACATAGATATGCACCGATTGATCATGAGGGAGGGGGGGGGGGGGGGGGGGGGGGGGGGGGTGGGCAGGGCAATGACGGACAGATCGAAACCCAAAACAGTAAAAATGGCAGGCATGGCCAGAGAACGAAGGACATGTATGGAACAGAGGGGGGCTGTGGAACCATGGAGGTTTATGCACCCGGGTGTGAAGGAGGTCTCATTTTTTTCGCAAGTCCACAAAGCCACTCTGCATTTCTCTCATGTTGCACCTGTCATGTGGGCTTCGTCCAAATACACGACAATGTTCGGAATTCCCTGAAAAAAGGTTCTCTGTTGTGTGCTGGCCTCGGATGACTGTCTGCAGGAGTTTGCACATTCTCCCCATGTCTGTGTGGGTTTCCTTCCTCCCACAGTCCAGAGATGTGCAGGTTAGGTGGATTGGCCATGATAAATTGCCCCTCAGAGTCCAAAGATATGCAGGTTAGGTGGGGTTACGGGATTAGGGTGGGGAGTGGGCCCAGGTAGAATGCTCTTTCAGAGATTCTGTGCAGACCCGATGAACCAAATGGCCTCCTTTTGCATTGTAGGGATTCTGTGGCACTGTGGCAGCTGCCCTTGTATAAGGCAGAAGGTACAGAAGTCTGAAAACTCGCACATCCAGACATAGGAACAGCTTCTTCCCCACAGCTACAAGACTCCTCAAAGACTCCCCCTCAGACTGAACTGTTCCCTGTAAGAACACCATTCATGATGCCCAAAGCTGCTCTTGCTCATGTGTTTGCTTTGTTTGGCCCCTTGTTTCGCACTGTAACCAATCGCTGTTTGTCGATGTACCATTTGTCAATGTTCTCTGTTGATTATTCTTTTGTCTACTATGTACATACTGTGTACGTTCCCTCAGCCGCAGAAAAACACTTTTCACTGTACTTCGGTACATGTGACAATCAATCAAATCAAACCTCCATTTTAAGTGGATGGCCACTGACAACGAGGATGATCTCAGTGGTGGTATCTTACTTCATCTCTCCATGTTAAGCTTGTATACTTCTAATTTTTCTTCAGGGTCTTCCTCAAGCTTGTTGGAGCGAGTCGGCATAGTTTTGTGGGAACTTATAGTCTGATTCTGCACCTGGCTTGCATCTGAAACAGCTGAATTCTTTATACCCGCATCAGTCCTTGAAATGTTCTACCCCACAACAGTAACAAAGCCTCGAGACTGCTGGTCACTTTTCCTCTTCTCTGTCTTGTCTGCTCCCTCACATCGGGGATTGCGAGGGCCTCTGCTTCCCACCATAACTGGTTCACCTCGGTCTGCACGCTTTGTAATTCAAGAGCACTTTGCTCCACCTTTTCAGCCGCTTGACAAAACTCAATCGCTTTGTCCAAGGATATCTTGGTTTCTGCCAGCAACTTCTTCTGAATATTTAAGTTGATCCCACAGACCAACCGGTCACATAGCATGCCACTGAGAGGCATACCAAATTCACAATGTTCAGAATTTGTCGAGGTCTGGCTACGAAAGCAGACACCGTTTAATCTGGCCCTCTGATGGCTGTATGAGATTTGTAGTGCTGCATAATAATAGGTCAGGGGTTCGAATGGTCCTTCAATAATTGCACCAATTGATCATAGGACTTGGAGTCCAGAACCTCCAGAGATGTTACACTTTGCATAAGGTTATAAATTTGGAGGCTGCAAACAGTGAGCCATCTTACTTCCTGTTTCTCCTCTACCGCAATTTAATTGGCAGTGAAGAAGTATCGAAACCTTTCGACATCTTGGTCTCAACTTTCAATCTCTGGATCAAATGAATCAATTTTTCAAAATAGTTGCATCTAGTGAACTGCTGATCATCTTTTACCTTTTTGAGAGTCAGAGAGACTCTTCACAATGCTCCACCCCCCCACAAAACCTTTCCAATTTCCGGTGAATTTCCTTCAACTGGCTTGATTTATTCTTGTCACCAATGTTATGTTGCGAGGTGATCGATGAGGCAGTGTTAAAATCCAACAGAGGTTTATTGAATTAAGAAGAACTATATACACAGGTCTCCTGGGCTAACTATGACCAAGGATCAACAGCCATATCCGCACCTGAACACCTGATAGAATAATGTTGACATGCTCCATCCCTCAGGACCTGTCACGTGGCCCACAAAGTATCGCCCCTTAAAGGGGCCACGCTACCACACAAGGTGTTGCATCTATTGATCTCTTTAAATAATGATGGAAATGGCTGTCTCACAACTTGTGTTGGCCATCACATGCAGGGCTGATTGATATGAAAATCATCCTCAGGAAATAACGGTGTAATTTGATCCGTATTTCAATCTTCTAATTAGGCCCATGCCCTTTTTTCAATTGATGCCGACATTGAGGACCTCTGAAAAACTAGAAAAATGCTGTTAATTGGACCCACCCTGGTTGGTAAAACTAAGACGCAGTAGCTTTCTTTGCAGGGGCGAGTTCTCTGACTTAGTTCACAGTCAACATTACTCCCACTGCCAGTGCCCCAGCTGTCTCCATTTATAGGTGTGTACATACTGATCATCTGCTTAGCAAGTTAATTGTCATTAAACTTTGACAATGTAATTAAGAAGACATTGACAAAGGTGGATGTTCAACAGTGAGTAGAGGCTCTTGTATTGTGATTTTCATCTCACTACCACCATGTTCAACCCATTAACAAGCATAAACAGGTCTGTCAAGAGGTAACAGTTGAACCTAGTGCGAGGCAGGAAAACATAGGTCGTCATGTACAAACTGACCAATGGTCTAGTTCCTGGGCTGGATTCTCTGCCCGGAAGCCCAGGGGTTTCCCGATGACGTGGGGCTGCCTCAGAATGGGAAACCCCATTGACCAGCCGGCATAACGGAGCATCCCGCGGCAGGACGGAGAATCCAGCCCATAGCACACCGTTACGGAGCATCCCGCCAGCGTGCTGAAACAGAAATGTGGCACGGCAGGGCGGAGAATCCTTAAGCAGATGCTATGCAGGGTGCAAGCATGAAAATGAACAAACTTAAAATTGTGAAACGAACTCCAGCAACGCAATCTATAAATCTGCAGCAACATGAGTTTCAGATCCCAGCTGGTCTCAGAATTCCTTGGAGATTGGAAATAGAGCCAGAATTCCCGCTCCTGATTGCTATCCCCCTCTGAAAGTGCACACATGTGGATGATAAATGAGGTCAGGCTGTTGATCTACACATTCAGATTGGTTGCCAACACTCTCCAATGAAGAATGGTGACTAAACGGAGTTGCAGAAGGACACTCCATGTGGAGTTATACTTTGGCATTATTCTCTCCACGAAGGAGAGGAGGATCAAATGGAAAACAAGAAAAAAAGGAGAGAAAAAAAGCACATTTTTGGTCTCCTGTCAAGAGTTTGCTTCTCAACATTAACATATTTGCCACAGTTTGGTGTATGCTTGAACTATGTGACCACACTTAAACCAATGCTTTGCAGAGTGCAATTTGTTCACCTGCATTTGTGGCTGGAGATAGATTAAAATTCAGGAAAGCTAATGACTAATAAAACAGTAAAATATCCCGGAGTGTCCCTTTTTTGATTTATTTTGGCTGACCAACCCTCAAGTTTCCATCATCTCCCTTTCTTTAGGCGCTGTCTCCCCAATGCCATTGCACTGCGGAGAATGGGTGTGTTTGTGCACATCCTTATCTGCTTCTGATACCAATACAAGCCCATGGATCAGATTGATAGGTGCTATTTGGGAAGACAGACGGTCTAAGCTTGTCCATGCTTTATGAGCAGGCTGACTAAGTGCGATCTGAACAATGCGCGTTGTTGAACACAGCGCAAAGTTTGGAACTAGGCTAATTGAAAGCTACAATCCCAAGAGGTACAGAAAGAACATTTTGACCACTACAGTGAGGCCACTTTATGTACTTATTGTTCTCGCAATGATTTAAAACTGTTGAAAGCAAAAATAAACTCTGAGACTGTAGCCTACATTCTTTTAAAATGCTTTCCATGGAAACAGTACAAATGAATTGCTTTGCGTTTTGCTCCTTGACTTTCATTTCCATACCTAGGAATGCTCCCAAACAGAAATGGTCTTCTTTCTTTCCACTCATGTTGCCAGTGTAACTCCTAGTCGAGCCAGCAGGAACTATTTTGGTGATGAGTAAGGACAATTGTATGACCTTTTTTTTCTCTCTTTCCCTTTTGTCAAGGCTCCATTCAGTATCACACCTGAAGGATCATAGTCAAAGCGGGTAAGTCACAGTCCAACCCCTACCTGCATGAAATAATGGGTGGGATTTTCCAGCCTCTCCTAGTTGCTGAGACCATCCAGTACCGCCGAAAGTGAATGAGCCGTTGGCAGGGCCGGTGAGTCTCCCATGGCAGGCCCAGCCATGACAAAGCTGGAAAATGCCAGCCAATGTTACCAGGGCTAGCATCAACATCAACCAGAGTCACCCAATCTATGGTCCGTACCATGGCACAGTTTAGAAATGGGCTGCTTGCTTAGTATTATAAACTAAAGTGAGCGGGCAGCACGGTAGCATTGTGGATAGCACAATCGCTTCACAGCTCCAGGGTCCCAGGTTCGATTCCGGCTTGGGTCACTGTCTGTGCGGAGTCTGCACATCCTCCCCGTGTGTGCGTGGGTTTCCTCCGGGCACTCCAGTTTCCTCCCACAGTCCAAATATGTGCAGGTTAGGTGGAGTGGCCATGCTAAATTGCCCTTAGTGTCCAAAATTGCACCGTGTTGGGTGGGGCTACTGGGTTATGGGGATAGAGTGGAGGTGTTGACCTTGGGTAGGATGCTCTTTCCAAGAGCCGGTGCAGACTCGATGGGCCGAATGGTCTCCTTCTGCACTGTAAATTCTATCTATGTATGAGTGCACAAAAGTTGTTTCAAACTAGTAAAATTCTGATGAGTCGAAATCAGGGGATCGGATCTGTCCACAAATCTTTGTTAAGCGGAGCTTTGTGGTCACTGAAGAGGCCTATGCCCACATGAATGTCTCTCTGTAATCTGATATCCCGACAAATGTGGCCTTGGTCAAAAACAGCAGCCTCATATGTCAAATGCAAAGATGGTAAATGTGTGAAAAAGTCTGCCCTCCTACATCACAGCTTGTATGCAATCTCTCTTCCCCCCCCCCCCCCCCCCCCCCCCCCCACTCCTCATATGCTTTCTCTCTCTTCCCCTCACCCATCGTACGCACTCTCTCTTCCCCTCACCCCTTGCACATTCTCTTACCCTTCCACTCGCACACACTCTTTCCCCCTTCCACTCCACACTCACTCTCTCTGCCTGCCACCACCAATGGCATAGTTGGAAATTTTGAGGTGCAGGAGCACTAAGAACGCGTGTTGGCCATGTAATTACTCAATCTACTAATACATTGTTTTCAAATGTCTGAATCATTTGAGTCCCCAACCCTCAGTAAAACTATGCTATTTAAGTGAAAAATATCAATGCCAGTTGGCTATTTATTTCAAACTATGAATCCCATCAGGCACCGCGAGGCTGGGTCTCTCCCTGATTGCCTACTGACGCGCCTCACTGCGCAGGTGCTAGGCTGCATGCAGCATAGTTCTGAACATGTGGAGGCTTCCATAAAGCCAGCGCAGAACTGAGTGCTGCAACCGATCAGATAAATCCTCCCCCATCCTCCCTGCCCTCATCTGTGCTTCATTGGGAATAGCGATTGACTTTTCAACTATGGGTGGGTTTGCAATGTATGTCTGTACCTGATTGGCTGTGAGTGACATGAATCAGTGAACCTGCAAAGGCTGGGGGCCCCCTGTTCAGGCATACAGTGGGTTTCATTGTAAATTCACCCCTGATAGTGGACAAACTCAATCGTAGAATCTCCCCCTCATTTGCAATGTCCATATTTTTACTGCCGCCGTGGCTTTCCATTTGCTGTATCAATTTCACCTTCTCCCTGATCGACAACACTTCTATCTTAACTCACAGACTTTACATGTTCTTTCGCAAGGAGATCTCAATGTCAAATGATGGTTCCATGGTTTTGCCCTCTTGTAAGGTCTAGCTCTGCTCTGATTGGCTGGGGCAGTCACATGACAAGCTTAGACATGTTCAGTTATCCTGGGTTACCTGTGCGGAACTTTGGCTATTCACGGGCATCATTCTACGGGATTTGCTAATCTGTTGGTGGGAATGGTTGACGACTTTGACATAACCAGAATTTTGTGTCATCTGAGTTAGACAAATTGTGATTTCACTGTAATTTTACATCTTTTTATTCATGAAAAATATACACATCCACACATACATTTGGGTGGGGGGGGGGGGGGGAAGGTTTCATTAATCTCAAATGATTTCCCATGTTTTGCAGGCATCTAATGTGTTTTCTGTTGATAAGTTGGTAGTTAACATATTTAGATAGCTCTGGTCATTACATTGTTAAATGTCATGCTCTGGAACTTGAGCAAGCTTTTCCCCAGCTAAAGAAACATAAATATTCAGCTGTGATAGAAGTTTGTGAGTTCCCCTAACATAAATTAAGCTGATATCATCAGAGGACTATAAAACTGATTTATTATAAATACTGTTCTCATTTGTTTACAGCTTAAATTCTTTGGTTCTGGTCAATTAGCACATTAGCCATCTCTCAAAGTGACAGGTGCTTAAAAGCATGTTACAAAAGCTTTCAGTGGCAAAAAATAAATTGGAGAAGCAGAATGAAAATATGTTGCTGAGAAATCGGATATAATGGAGAGAAAATAACCTGCTGATACCTCCAGTACTGAGCATTTATGCCACATGAGAGCAATTGCATGCCTGCAAAGGTCTTTTAAAAGGAAAACCTCCAACGATTCCCTTTGTTGTAAGTTGTTTTTTTGGGAAAAAAAAAGTTTGGGAGAAAAAAAAATTTGCGCAAGGAGTTGTCTTATTTTTGAAGACTCTAGCTGCTGGCACTTAAAAGATTCTTCTCTCATCCCACCCCCTACCGCCACTTCTGTGAGGACCAGCAGAGGTTGAACTTTGCAGATAAAGATCATTTGGAAACTGGTACTAGAATCTTAATGTTGTTTAAATTAAATTCTGCTTCAATGCCCTGGCAAAAGATCATTTAAAAAAAAATAAGACAATGGAATTCAGTGGAGTTAAGGCCAGGCAGCTCTTCCTGTCATGTTGTTTTGATTGCAAGATCACCTTATACTGTACCCTGAGTGGAACTGCATATACGCATCTTATTTATTCAGCTGGGTCCATCAGGCCTGTGTTTCCAGTCTGCTCCAGCACATAAACAGATTTCGTAAGAGGTTGCCTTTTCCCCTCCCCAGTGAGATTACCACTTAGGAAAGAGCGTGATCGAATTAATGGAAGGCCAGAAATTCAACTTTTAAGGCCAGCCCTGATGGGAACCACATTGCCATTCAATGAAAATGGAGAGAGAAAGGTGATGGATACCAAAAGAAGTTGACAGTTATTTGACCTGAGGTCTATTATCTCATTACTGAAGCTATGAATCTAAAACATCTGGGTTAGCATTTTGAAACCTTACTCCTTTAAATCAGAACTAATTATCTGACCAATATAGATTAAATGGTAATATACAATCCAAGACAGATGAGCATTTCCCTTTGAGTTGTTTTGAATGCAATTTTTCTTTTAAATAGTTTCAATAATGTGATAGGAGACGCTGAGTATATCCAGTTAGAAATGCATCCATCACAATTGGGTTTGGTACTGGGCCACACAGAATGGGAAGGTCCTATGATCATTTTCAGCAGTGGTAGAGCACTGCTAACCGTCACGTCCTAATGTCGGTGAGGGAATAACTGCATTCAATTGAGATTCCTACTTTGAGTAACTATCCCAATCATGCTTGTAGATGATGACTCTTAGTTGAAGTACAATATTGTCTCACACAAGTGGTGGTTTTTGATGGTCCCCAGCATTATAGATGTCAGGCTGCAGCCAATACGATTCTCTCCATGTAATATCAAGAAACAGCTGAGGGCACTGGATACTGCAAAGGCCGTGGGCCCTGACAACATTCCGCAATCATATTAATGACTTGTGCTCCAGAACTTGCTGCACTCCAAGTCAATTTTTTCCAGTAGAGCTACAATACTGGCATCTACACGGCAATGTGGACTATTGCCCATTTTCATCCTCTACATAAAAAGCAGGACTAATTGTAATGGGCCAGGGTTTAAAGAACCCCAAACTCTATCATGGATTTCACCTTTTACTAGATTGTGGTATGGGGAACACACAGCCCAATCTACAGGTGTGGTACAGCAGAAATGGAAAAGTATTTTTTAAAGCAAAACAATGTTTATTCCATTAACTCAAGTTAACCTTT
Organism: Scyliorhinus canicula; assembly: GCF_902713615.1. Classification (NCBI taxonomy): domain Eukaryota; kingdom Metazoa; phylum Chordata; class Chondrichthyes; order Carcharhiniformes; family Scyliorhinidae; genus Scyliorhinus; species Scyliorhinus canicula. Next base: position 58,193,005 of record NC_052147.1, read on the forward strand.
TTAAAACATACTGTGAACATCTTAGCAACCATTAATTCAAATACAACCCCCAAAGACTACAACAGTAAGTAAACCTTTCAGCTTTCCTTTTTAACTTCCATACGACTTAAAAACAAAACCTTTATCAGAAGCACATCAGATTAAAGTCACTACTGAAAACATTTATAATTCTGAATTCACTAAATAATCAAGAGATAGTCTTTTGATGGCCCAGTGAACAGCAGTACACCTGCTTGGTCTGGCTTCAGGTCCAACGCTGAAAACAAAACTAAAACACACCCTGCAGCAAACAGCCTAAAACAAAAGTAAAAATCTGACAGACAGCCCAGCTACAGCCACTCTCTGACATCACTGCAATAGTAAACACCCATTTCTTAAAGGTACTCTCACTACAGATATTTATATACATACCCATTTATAAACACACATTTCTTAAAGGTACTCTCACATGACACCTCCCAAGAAAATAAAATAAACCATCAACTTCAAGATGGTTTCATTTTTCACCTTTTCACTATCCTTTAAGAAATGCACACAGTAAATATACTTGTTTGTTTCAAAAAACAACACACTCAAACAAGTATGATAATATAGTCCATTTTTTTTTAGTTTCTCTTCCTCCAACTGAAATCCTTCTCGATTGACAGTCTCTTTGAACAAGAAGATCTCTGCACGAATCATCCATTTCTCTACGCCTCGGCATTTCTCCTTAAAGTCAAATACTTTAGTTTAATCTGATCGCAGAGTCCCTTGTCATTCTCCAACACAAGAGCATTGGTTATCACAGCTTTCAGGCCGTCAAATGCATGTTGAAAGTCTGCTGTCCACTGAAATTTTCGACGTTTCTTCAGCAAGTCCATCAGTGGAGCAACCACGCTACAAAACTTTTGCACAAATGTTCGATCAAATCCAATCATGTCAAGAAATCACATTATTTCCCTTCGGCTTGAGGGTATTGGAAACTCCTCAATAACTGTTGGTTTCACATCCCGTGTGACCATTTGACCCTGTCCAATTGTATGGCCAAGGAAAGTGACTTGAGCTTTTCCAAATTCACTTTTGGCTAGGTTTATCACCAAACCCGTCCCCTGAAGTCGATCGAATAACTCCATCAAATGTTTCAAATGTTCTGTCCACGTCTGGCTGAAAGTTACCAGATCGTCGATGCATCCCGCAGAATTGGGTAATTCCGAAACAACTTTGTTAATTAACCGTTGAAATGTGGCTGGGGTGTTTTTCATGCCAAATGGCATAACTTTGAATTGGTATATACCATCTGGAGTCACAAAAGCTGAAATCTCTTTCGCCCTTTCAGATAAACGTACCTGCCAGTAACCTTGAAGTAAATCCAATTTGGAAATAAAAGCTGATTGTCCCACTTTCTCAATGCAATCCTCCAAACGTGGGATAGGATAAGAGTCCATTCTTGTAAGTGCATTAACCTTTCTATAGTCCACATACAACCGTTGGGTACCAGCTGGTTTAGGTACCATCACTATGGGTGAGCTCCATTAGCTGCAACCCACTTCAATTATACCATTTTTAAGCATACTCTCAATCTCTTTGTTAACCTGTGCCAATTTTAAAGGGTTAAGTCTGTATGGATGTTGTTTGATTGGAACAGCATTTCCCACATCTACATCATGTATAGCCATTTTAGTACTTCCCAATTTATCTCCATAAATATGCCCATGTGATATCAATAACTCTTTCAAGTCAGTCCGTTTTTCCTCTGGAAGGTAACTCAACAATTTATCCCAATTTTCAAGAATATCCTCGTTTTCCAATTTAATTTGAGGTATGTCAAATTCATCGTCATCTGGATTTGGTTCGTCACTTTGAGTTAGAATCATTAAAACCTCCTCCTTTTCCTCTACTTCCCTTTCAAAATACCTTTTAAGCATATTCACATGATACACTTGGTGAGTTTTCCTTCTATCTGGCGTTCTTACCACATAATTCACCTCACTAAATTTCCTTTCAACCTGATAAGGTCCACAAAACCTTACTTTTAAAGGTTCACCTACCATTGGTAACAATACTAAAACTTTATCTCCACTGGCAAAACGACGAACGTTGAATTTCTTGTCCGCTACCCGTTTCATCACATTTTGTGGAACTTTCAAATGTTGTTTAGCCAATTCACCTGCTCTATTTAATCGTTCCCTAAAATTTGACATGTAATCCAATAATGCAATTTCCCATTTCTCACTCACCAATTTTTCCTTCATCAATTTAAGTGGTCCTCTTACCTCATGACCAAGAATTAGTTCAAAAGGACTAAATTTGGTTGACTCATTAGGTGCATCACTAATTGCAAACAGTACGAATGGAATTCCTTTATCCCAATCCTCTGGATATTCTTGACAATAAGCCCTCAACATTGTCTTTAATGTCTGATGCCACCTTTCCAATGCTCCCTGTGATTCTGGATGGTATACAGTTGATTTAAATTGTTTTATTCCTAAACTATCCATAACTTCTTTGAATAACCGTGAGATAGAATTTGATCCTTGATCCGATTGTATTTCTGTGGGTAGTCCACATCTAGTAAAGAATTTAAGTAACTCCCCCACAATCTTTTTAGCTATAATATTACGTACTGGAATGGCCTCTGGAAACCTAGTAGACACATCCATTATCGTCAAAAGATATTGATTCCCACTTTTCGTTTTAGGAAGCGGTCCTATGCAATCAATTAGGATCCTTGTAAAAGGTTCCTCAAATGCTGGACTGGGTATTAAGGGCCCTGGTTTAATCACTGCTTGAGGTTTCCTATCACTTGACATGTATGACATGATTGACAAAATGTAACTACATCTTTATGTAGTCCAGGCCAATAAAAATGTTTCTGGATTTCAGCTTGAGTTTTCCTTATTTCCAAATGACCTCCCACCGGTACCTCGTGTGCAACTCGCAACACCTCCTTTCTATACCCTACCGGCAATACTACTTGATGAACTTCTGCCCACTTTTCACCCTCCTGCATATGTAAAGGTCTCCATTTTCTCATCAAAACATCACTTTTACGGTAATAACACTCTGGTATACACTCAGATTCTTCTTCCGTATATGCTTTCTGAAACATCCGTTTTATTTCTATATCTTTTTGTTGTAACTCTGCCAATTTTCCTGAACTAAAAATACCCGCCTCATCCTCCACCTGTTCTTTTCCAACCATCTGATGAAAAATCCTTTCTGATAATTGCACTTCACCTTTATCTTCACTTTCTGATTTTTCCTCTTGTTTTAACCTGTGACTTTGCGACCTTGTTACTACACAATCCGGAAAAATACCAGGATATTCGCCATTCAATACTTCAGCTGTCTGATTTTCCACTGGCTTATCCACCTGTCCCCTGGCATCACTCCCACCTGTGATCCAGCTATATCATTACCCAAGATACACTGTAATTCTGGACAAGATAGTTTCTCTATTACTCCTACTACCACTTCACCACTCTTCACTGGACTTTCCAGCCTTACCTTATATAATTGAACACCACTCCTCTCACCCTGAATTCCAAATAATACCATCTTTTCTGGCAACATTCTTCCCAAACTACATAACTCCTCATCTCCTACCATTAAAGATTGACTAGCTCCCATATCTCTTAAAATTGTGACTTCTTTACCTGTTCCTCCTGATACACATGAGTAAACTTTACCCACACAAGTAAATTCTTTAAAGAGGTCTGGCACCTTCTTATCAATCACCTCTTGATCAGGCTGTACAATCTTTTGCCCCACCTTCGCTTCACTTGGGCTTTCCTTTACCACTTTAACAAACCCTGCTGTCTTATCCTGTCTTACCACATCAGCCTTCCCAGCGTTTTTCCTCAATCACCAACACTGTGACTTTACATGGCCTAGTTTATTACAGTGAAAACATTTGAAACTTTTCATTTCTTTTCCACCCTCCTGGATTTCTTTTTTAATCTGAGGTACATTCTCCTTATTATCTCCCATCAGATCACCTTTACCTTTACCACTTGAGTATTTCTCATGTCCCCAGTTTCTATCCCTCACAGGCTGAAACTGATGTCGGAAACCAAGCTTTGATTTATGAACTAATTCATAATCATCTGCCATTTCTGCTGCTAATCTCGTGTTTTAACCCTCTGCTCTGTCGCATGAATTCTCACTATGTCAGGAATTGAATTTTTAAACTCCTCAAAAGTATAATTTCTCTGAGAGCTTCATACGTTTGGTCTATTTTCAAAGCCCTTATCCACCTATCAAAATTACTCTGTTTGATCCTTTCCAACTCCATGTATGTTTGACCAAATTCTTTCCTTAAATTTCTGACCCTTTGTCTGGAGGCTTCAGGCACTAATTCATATCCATCTAAGATGGATTTTTTCACATCCTCATGGACTCAGATACCTCCTCTGATAGTGATGCATACACTTCACTAGCCCTACCTACCAGCTTTGTTTGAATCAGTGATACCCACATCTCCTGTGGCCATTTCATTTGTTTAGCTACCTTCCCAAATGAAATGAAAAAGGCTTCTACCTCCTTCTCATCAAACCTTGGCAATGCTTGGACATATTTAAATAGATCCCCACCAAGCTTTGACTATGACGTTCTTTATTACTATCCTCATCACTATCATCCAACTGTACGTTTCCCTTTAAGCCTGCCAATTTTAACTGCCTGTTGTGTTTTATGGCCATTTTCTGAAGTTCAAACTCTCTCTCTCTATCCTTTTCCCTGATGTGTATCTCCCTTTCTCTTTCTTTTTGTTCTGCTAGGGCTATTTTTCTTTTTTCCTTTCTTCTCTTTCTTTTTCCTCTCTCTCTCTTTCTTATTCTGTTTCCTCTCTCTCTCTTTCTCTTTCTCTTTCTTTTTCCTCTCTCTTTCTTTTGTATTGAAGCCGCTTTAATTCTTTCTCATGTTCCATTTGTTTAATTTGTAACTGAATTTTTGCTATTTCCAATAGTCAAACTTTATCTCAGGCAACTTTAAATGCTTAGCCACCACAATAATGACCTCATCTTTTTGCATTTTGTCAGGTAATGTCATCTGCAATGTTTTTGCAAATCTAACAGCCTGATTTTAGTCTCTATCCATAAGGTACTGCGGGCGACCGTCTCCACCCCAAAAACTTCTGAGCCCCTGAAAGAGCCATTGTCCACAACACACTCCCTACTTAAACTAAAATACCACAACTGAAAAGCACCCACAATATGCTCACCCCTCACTGTCTTTAAGTTCACTAAGCCATTCCAATAGATAGATTTTTATCCCCCTCAAGCCCCCAATTTGTTATGGGCCAGGGTTTAGAGAACCCCAAAGTGTATCATGGAGTTCACCTGACCCACAACTTTTACTAGATTGTGGTATGGGGAGCACATGGCCCACTCTGCAGGTGTGGTACATCAGAAATGGAAAAGTATTTTTTCAAGGATAAACAATGTTTATTCCATGAACTCAAGTTAACCTTTTTAAAACATACAGTGAACATCTTAGCAACCATTAATTCAAATACAATCCCCAAAGTCTACAACACTAAGTATACCTTTAAGCTTTCCTTTTTAACATCCATACGACTTAAAAACAAAACCTTTATCAGAAGCGCATGAGGTAAAAGTCAGTACTGAAAACCTTTATAATTCTGAATTCACCAAATGGTCAAGAGATAGTCTTTTGATGGCAGAGAGAACAGCAGTGCACCTGCTTGGTCTGGTTTCACGTCCAACACTGGAAATGAAACTAAAACACACCCTGCAACAAACAGCCTAAAATGAAAGTAAAAAGCCGACAGACAGCCCAGCTCCACCCACTCTCTGCCAACACTGCAGTACTAAACACCCATTTCTTAAAGGTACTCTCACTACAGATATTTATATACACACCCATTTATAAACACCCATTTCTTAAAGGTACTCTTACATCTCTTACATGACAGCAGCATGGTAGCATGGTGGTTAGCATAAATGCTTCACAGCTCCAGGGTCCCAGGTTCGATTCCCGGCTGGGTCACTGTATGTGTGGAGTCTGCACGTCCTCCCCCTGTGTGCGTGGGTTTCCTCCGGGTGCTCCGGTTTCCTCCCACAGTCCAAAGATGTGCGGGTTAGGTGGATTGGCCATGCTAAATTGCCCGTAGTGTCCTAATAAAAGTAAGGTTAAGGGGGGGGGGGGTTGTTGGGTTATGGGTATAGGGTGGATACGTGGGTTTGAGTAGGGTGATCATGGCTCGGCACAACATTGAGGGCCGAAGGGCCTGTTCTGTGCTGTACTGTTCTATGTTCTATGTTCTATGTTCTATGACATAATCCAACCTGGCCAATTACTGCCCCATCAGTCTACTCTCAATCAAGAGTAAAGTGATGGAATGGGTCATCAACAATGCTATCAAGTGACACTTACAGAGCAGCAACCTGCTCACTGCCGCTCAGTTTGGGTTTCGGCAGGGCCAATCAGCTCCTGACCTCATTACAGCCTTGATTCAAACATGGACAATCGAGCTGATCTCCAGAGGCAAGGTGAGAGTGACTGCCCTTGACATCAAGGCAGCATTTGACCGAGTATGGCATCAAGGAGCCCTAGCTAAACTGGAGTCAATGGGAATCAGGGGGAAAGCCCTCCGTTGGTTGCGGTCATACCGGGCACAAAGAAATGTTGTTGTGGTTGTTGGAGATCAGTCACCTCGGTTCCAGGTCATCACTGCAGGAGTTCCTCAGGGTAGTGTCCTGGGCCGAACCATTTTCAGCTGCTTCATCAATGACCTTCCTTCCATCATAAGGTCAGAAGTGGGGGATGTTCACTGGTGGATTCACAATGTTCAGCACCATTTATGACTCCTCAGAAACTGTAGCAGTCCATGGCTAAATGCAGCAAGACCTGGACAGTATCCAGGCTTGGGCTGACAAGTGGCAAGTAACATTTGCACCACACAAGTGCCAGGCAATGAAAATGAAATGAAATGAAATAAAAATCGCTTATTGTCACAAGTAGGCTTCAAATGAAGTTACGTGAAAAGCCCCTAGTCACCACATTCCGGCTCCTGTTTGGGGAGGCTGGTACGGGAATTGACCCGTGCTGCTGGCCAGCCTTGATCTGCTTTTAAAGCCAGCTCTTTAGCCCTGTGCTAAACCAGCCGCAGGTAAGACCATTCCCAACAAGAGAGAATCTAACATCACCCCATGACTTCATTGGTATTACCGTCGCTAAATTCCCCTCTACCAACATCGTGAGGTTACATAGGAACATAGGAACAAGAGTAGGCCATTCAGCCCCTCATGTCTGTCCCGCCATTCAATGAGATCATGGAGGATCTGTGACCTAATTCCATACACCTGCCTTTGGCACATATCCCTCAATAACTTTGCTTAACAAAAATCTATCATAGATTTAAAATGAACAGCTGTTCTAGCTTGCACTAGAAACTGCTGTTTGTGGACGAGAATTCCAAACCTCTACCACCCTTTGTGTGAAGAAGTTCTTCCTAACATCTCTCCTGAATGGTCTGGCCCTAATTTTTGACTATGCCCCCTAGTTAATAATAATCTTTATTGGTGTCACACGTCGGCTTACATTAACACCGCAAGGAAGTTACTGTGAAAATCCCCTAGTCGCCACACTCCGGTATCTGTTCGGGTACACATAGGGAGAATTCAGAATGTCCAATTCACCTAACAGCACGGGTGGGATTCTTCGGAAACCGGCGGGGCGGGCAGCTCCGGCGCGAAGGAGTGGCGTGAACCACTCCAGTGGTGTGAATCCTCCGCATCTTCAGGGGCTAGGCCGGCGGCAGAGTGGTTTGTGCTGCGTTGGCCGATGCGGAAAGGGCTTGGCGCCATGCCAACCGGCGCCGTAGGGCCTCCGCCGGCCGGCAAGAATTGGCCCATGCGCGGGAGCAGCACTGTGTGCTGGCGTCATCCCAGCGCATACGCAGTAGTGGGTTCATCTCCGCGCCGGCCATCGCAGACCGGTACACCAGCCGGCATGGAGGAATAGTGTCTCCACAGCACAGGCCCGCCTGCGGATCGGTGGGCTCCGATCACGGACCAGGCCACCATGGGGGCACCCCCCGCGGCCAGATCTACCCGCGCCCCCCAAGGACCCCGGGGGCTGCCCATGGAGCCAGGTCCCGCCAGCAAGTACCTGTTGTAACATACGCTGGCGGGATCCTCCGAAAACGGGTGGCCACTCGGCCCATCGAGGGCCGGAGAATCGCCGGGGGGAGGGCACTGTCAGTGGCCGCCAACGGCGCGGCGCGATTCCCACCCCCGTCAAATCCTCGGCACCGGGGAAATCGGCAGCCGGCCGGGGCGGGACTCATGCCGCCCCCCGGCGATTCTCCGACCTGGCGGGGGGGTCGGAGAATCCCGCCCCACGTCTTTCGGGACTTGTGGGAGGAAACCGGAGCACCCGGAGGAAACCCACGCAGACACAGGGAGAACGTGCAGAATCCGCACAGTGACCCAAGCGGGAATTGAACCTGGGACCCTGGCGCTATGAAGCAACAGTGCGAACCACTGTGCTACCGTGCCCGCCCATAGTTTTAGACTAGCCAACCAGTGGAAATAGTTTATCTTTATCTACCCTTTCTTTTCCTGTTGATATCTTCGATCAGATCACCACTTTAACCTTCTGTATTCCAGTGAAAACAGGCCTTATTTGTGTACTCTCCTCGTAACTTAACCTTGGTAGTCCAGATAGCATTTCTGTAAATCTCTATTGCACTCCCTCCAACACCAGAAACTGAGCTGAACTAGCCATATATATATTGTGGCTACAAAGGCCGCTCAGAGGCTAGGAATCCTGCAGCGAGTAACTCACCTCTGACTCCCCAGAGCCTGTCCACTATTTACAAGGCACATGTCAGGAGTGTAATGGAATACTCTCCATTTGCTTGGATCAGCGCAGCTCCAACAACACTCAATAAACTACATCATCCAGGACAAAGCAGCCCATTTGATTGCTACCCCTCCCACACACATTCGCTCCCTCCACCATCAACACACAGTAGCAGCCGTGTGTACCATGAACTTGAGGAACTCATCAAGATTCCTCAGACAACACCTTCCAAGTCCACGACCACTACCATCTAGAAGGACAAGGGCAGCAGATACCTGAGAACATCACCACATGGAAGTTCTCCTCCAATTAACTTACCATCTTGACTTGGAAATACATCACCGTTCCTTCACTGTCGCTGAGTCAAAATCCTGGAACTCCTTTCCAAACAGCATGGTGGATGTACCTACACCTCAGGGAATGTAGCGGTTCAAGAAGGCTGCTCACTACCACCTTCTCAAGGGCAATCAGGGGTGGGCAATGAATGCTGGCTTCACCAGTCAAACCCACATCCCTTGAATCAATAAAAAGAACAAAATCTAGATGGTGTGTACCAACATGATATTAGACTGTGTAGGGCATGACAGCCATGTCTGGTCATAGAATTTACAGAGCGGAAGGAGGCCATTCGGCCCATCGAGTCTGCACCAGCTCTTTGAAAGAGCACCCTACCCAAGCCCACACCCCCACCCCATCCCCACAACCCAGTCACCCCACCCAACACTAAGAGTAATTTTGGACACTAAGGGCAATTTAGCATGGCCAATCCACCTAACCTGCACATCTTGGGACTGTGGGATGAAACCGGAGCACCCAGAAGAAACCCACGCACACACGGGGAGGATGTGCAGACTCCGCACAGAGAGTGACCCAAGCCGGGAATCGAACCTGGGACCCTGGAGCTGTGAAGCAATTGTGCTAACCACCATGCTACCGTGCTGCCCAACTGTGCTGATCTTGTCTTCATCAATGATTGCACACACCCACAGTGATCAGGGGTGAGTTTTGAATGATTTTCTTCCCATTGTTATGCCAGGTATTACTAATAGTAGCCCTTCCGCCAGCTTCACGTTTTTAAGAAGGTTTTCCCAATGGCACCAACGTGACCACTTGCTGGTCAGGCGGCTAAATCATAGGAGGCCATTAGATAGGGGTCGCTCCCGTTAATTGTATGGAGATTGCAGTTAAGTGATGATTATCGGTTTCTCGCCATGCCACTGCGGGTTCCTGATTTCGCCAACGGCTGGCAAACTGACTGCCGCCTGGCATGGTTCTCATTTTTGGCCTCATCTGCAATCTGACAGCCTCGTTGCCCTCTCGTTGATGTGCGACGTGGTCATTAAATCGCGCCCCATACTTATTACAGCCTGAAAGCCTGCAAGGCTACCAAATGTGGCATGGTGGCACAGTGGTTAGCACTGCTGCCTCACAGTGTCGGGGACTCGGGTTCAATTCGGGCCTTGGGTGGCTCTTTGTGTGGAGTTTGCACTTTCTTCCCGTGTCTGCGTGAGTTTTCTCTGGGTGCTCCGATTTTCTCCAACAGTCCAAAGGTGTACAGGTTAGGTGGATTGGCCATGCTAAATTTCCCCTTAGTGTCCAAAGATGTCCAAAGTGGGGCAGCAGGGTAGCATGGTGGTTAGCATAAATGCTTCACAGCTCCAGGGTCCCAGGTTCAATTCCCGGCTGGGTCACTGTCTGTGTGGAGTCTGCACGTCCTCCCCCTGTGTGCGTGGGTTTCCTCCGGGTGCTCCGGTTTCCTCCCACAGTCCAAAGATGTGCGGGTTAGGTGGATTGGCCATGCTAAATTGCCCGTAGTGTCCTAATAAAAGTAGGGTTAAGGGGGAGGTTGTTGGGTTACGGGTATAGGGTGGATACGTGGGTTTGAGTAGGGTGATCATGGCTCGGCACAACATTGAGGGCCGAAGGGCCTGTTCTGTGCTGTACTGTTCTATGTTCTAAGATGTGCAGTTTAGGTGGGGTTACGGGTATAGGGCGGAGGGCGGCGGCGGGGGGGCGGGGGGGGGGGGGGGGGGGGGGAGGGGGGGTCTGGCCTAAGTAGGGTGATCTTTCAGAGGGTTGGTGTGGATTCAATGGACCGAATGGTCTCCTTCTGCACTGTAGGAATTCTGTGCTTCTATATATCAGTGACCTCGGATTCCTAATGGCCTTTTGCTTATTCATTGTTTTAATTAAACAGGAACTTGAGAATGTAAGATGGATGAAGGGAAAGTGAGGCAGATGCAATCAACAAGATGTTATTCCATCTCAAAAAATATAGAAGCCATTCAGGTCCTGTGATGATCTAGTGAGTAACCAAAGATGGGAAAAGTGTGCTTCATCAAAAAAGATGCATCTGATTCTCCAAATAGATCTGCAGCTAAGGTATCTCTGTGTATGTCTGTAAACGTTAAAACTCCACTCACCTCTTGTGCTATTTCAAGCAACCAGGATAACCTGTGGATTATCACCCACGGTGTTGTTTGGCGGTCAGTTCATCAGGTAACCAACATCGTTGTGACTGAACCTATCAAATTTGGTTTTGAACAAGGCAAGCAGTACGGTATCCATTCAATGTAATCTCAAAGATGGGTTCCACTGAATTCAGACTGCAGTTGGTGGATTGCACATTGCAAATCAAGCTCCTGCAGTTAAATCCTCCACCTTTCTGAATATAGGGGATGTCAACTTTATGAATGACAAGATTGTGCAATGAATTTTCTACATCCAACCCATGATACCTTCATCCTCAGTAATTTGAACTCTTCATGGAAGACAGTTGAGCACCCACATGGTTTGCAGGTGAAAAGGCTTATTTCCTGCTACTGTGGCCTTTCTGAGAATGACAAGGAAATTGAGGCATGACAGAGAGGCACATTGGGCGGGATTCTCCCAGCCCGGGGCCAGGCCGGAGCATCCCCACAACCGGGCCATGCCGTCCCGACGCCGGCACGCAATTCTCCGCAGAGCGATGAATCAACGCCATTGGCGCCGGCGCGTTTGGCGCGGCACCAGAAGCGGGCCACTGTACACGGCCGACCCACCGATTCTCCTGCCCGGAAGGGCCGAGCAGCCGCTCTAAAAAGGCAGAGTCCCGCCAGCGGGCCGGCCTCTCGCTCCCCAGGCCTATTTTCTTCCGCGTGGCCCCTGAACTCCCGCGCCATGTTGTGTGGGGCCAGCGCGTTGAGGGAGGCCACCGCGCATGTGTGGGTTGGTGCTGGCGCCACATGCGCATACACAGATCCCGCGGTGCACAATTCGTGCCGGGATGGGAGGCTGGAGTGGCGTGAACTGCTCCAGCGCCGTGCTGGTCCCCTGTAGGGGCCAAAATCGGTACTCCCAGCAGCCCATTCACACCGTCGTGAAATGTGACGGTGTTTCCGAAGGCGTGGAGACTCTGTCGCTGAATGGGGGAATCCCACCCATTATTTTCCTCAAAAATACACATTATTCATCAAATTACAAAAAGTACATTACAGTAAAGGTATGGAGAGGGCCCTATACTAGGTGCTTACATGTTGCTACCTATCTCTAGACTGGCCTTAGCTCTAGGTCATGGGTCTTCTTACATCACCATGTGGATTGTGCTCAGTCCCATGTTAATGCTTAAGGTATCAGATCCTTCTGCCACATTCCCACCAGAGCCACCTTGAGGACAACATGAGGAGGGGGTGAGACTCCGAGTGTGCAGACAAGGTTTTTCTCACCACCAGCTAAGCTACTTCTTGGTGCTTGTTTGAAATTCTGGTTATAACGCATTCTGCCAAATAATTGTGACAATCTGCGCAGGGAACTACCCAACAGGATTTACCACCTCCTTTTCTTGCAGGGCCTCGAGGATGTTACATCTGACCACTGCCTGTTGGACATGTTTAATTCCTGCTTGCCTGTTTCAGTGCCCTTCCAAACAGTCAACCTCAAGAGGTCAATACCGTTGGTGACTGTCTCCCCGTTCTCACTATCAATTGTCATAGCTTGCCTGCAAGTGTCCCTGTGGCAATGGTGTGGATGCCCAAGCCACAGTGGCCAGAAAGGCTTTGTATATGGCCATTACCCATCTGATGAACCTGGCCCACAAAATGCAGATGTCATTGGCTTGGCAATGTGTGTATGCTGATAGAATTTGCACTCTCCAGGATCTCTGAGTTACCTTGCCAAGAGATGCTGAGGATACATCTGGGACAACGAAAGTGGAATTTGTTCAGACATTTCTCCTGCCTAATGTATGTTGTCCAGGTCTCAGTACTGTGGAGGAATGCACTGAGCACTTGGGCTTTATAGACTCACGCTTTGGTGTTCTCAGTCAGGTTGTCATTGTTCCACACCCTCTTACCTAACTTTACCATAACAGTTGCAGCTTTTGCCATATATGTGTTGATTTAAGCATCAAGTGACAGATTGCTGGTAATTGTGGAGTCTAAATATGTGAAGCTGTATCAACAACCTCCATTGTGTCAATGCTGATAGGTGGTGGTATGGCAACATCTTTGACCACGACCTTCATCATCCTGGTGGCTGATGGGCAACCCAAACACTTTTCAGGTGATTGAGAGTATGTCCATTGGCCACTGAAGGTGTTCCTCAATTTGCAATCTTAGAGCCATAGAATCCTTACAGGGCAGAAGGAGGCCATTTCGCCTATCAAGTCATCACCGACCCTTCAAAAGAGCATTCTACCCATCTCCACTGATTCCTCCACCCTGCCCGTAACCAAACCTGCACATCCACTGCAAAAAAAAAGAAAAAAAGGGGGCAGCAGGGTAGCATGGTGGTTAGCATAAATGCTTCACAGCTCCAGGGTCCCAGGTTTGATTCCCGGCTGGGTCACTGTCTGTGTGGAGTCTGCACGTCCTCCCCCTGTGTGCGTGGGTTTCCTCCGGGTGCTCCGGTTTCCTCCCACAGTCCAAAGATGTGCGGGTTAGGTGGATTGGCCATGCTAAATTGCCCGTAGTGTCCTAATAAAAGTAAGGTTAAGAGGGGGGGGTTGTTGGGTTATGGGTATAGGGTGGATACGTGGGTTTGAGTAGGGTGATCATGGCTCGGCACAACATTGAGGGCCGAAGGGCCTGTTCTGTGCTGTACTGTTCTATGTTCTATGTTCTATGTTCTATCCCGAGACACTAAAGGGGCAATTTAGCATGGCCAATCCACCTAATCTGCACATCTTTGAACTGTGGGAGGAAACTGGAGCACTCGGAGGAAACCCACGGAGACACGATGAGAACATATAAACTCCGCTCAGACGGTGACCCAAGGCCTGAATTGAATCAAGGTCCCTGGTGCTGTGAGGCAGCAGTGCTAACCAGTCTGCCACCATGCCGTCCATAGTGTGTGATCATCAGCAGAGCAACTGTCTGGTATGGACATTGTGCACCTCTGCCTTGAATCTCAGGAAAGTGCAAACTCCACACAAACAGTCACCAAAGGCCCGAATTGATCCCGAGTCCCCGACACTGTGAGGCAGCAGTGCTAACCACTGTGCCACCATGCCACATTTGGTAGCCTTTCAGGCTGTAATAAGTATGGGGTGCGATTTAATGACCACGTCGCACATCAACGAGAGGGCAACGAGGCTGTCAGATTGCAGATGAGGCCAAAAATGAGAACCGTGCCAGGCGGCAGTCAGTTTGCCAGCCTTTGGCGAAATCAGGAACCCGCTGTGGCATGGCGAGAAAACAATAATCATCACTTAAGGCCAATCTCCATACAATTAGCAGGAGCGACCCCTATCTAATGGCCTCCTATGATTTAGCCGCCTGACCAGCAAATGGTCACGTTGGTGCCCATTGGAAAAACCTTTTTAAAAACATGAAGATGGCGGAAGGGCTACTATGAGAATCCAAGGAGGTGAATAGTCATCTTCGCTCTTGGGCAATGTGCCTGTGGGCACTAGGGCTGCTGCTGGGTGCTTGGAGAGTAGGTGGGGTAGCCCCGGGGGGGCCAGTCTCAGTCGGGGTGACCCGTTATCAGTGGTGGGGGAGTTGCTGAGCCGGGGTGGTGTGGAGCCGGAGGGGTTGCCCACCTATGGCCTGGGGGGGGGGGGGGTGGAGAACAGGTATCTCAGCACCTGTGGGTCCGCCATGCCACCCCTTGGAACATGTGTACCCATTCCGGGGCAACCCAACCCCCTGTCTGTCTATTCAATCGACCACCCATAACTCCCACTGACTGCGGAGGCCTCTGGCGACCCCACGGAAGCTGCCCTCGTGATGTTGCTGGCATGTCAGGTGGCTGGGCATAGGTGGACCGGGGCACGGAGCAGTGCTGGGTGGGGGCGGTGATAGGCATATGCTTATGGGGCGGGGGTGGGTGGGAGATAATGGTGTGTGTACGTGGCGGGGGGGGGGGGGGGGGAGCGGGTGCCAGGGGGCCGGTGCCAACCCACCCATATGACCCGGGTAAGGCCGTTGACCTTCTTACGGCACTGGGTTCCAGCCCTCTGGTGACACTCCCTAAGCTGACGGCCACTGTCACTTCCTCCCAGGTGGTACTGGCTGCCCTGTGACTGACCCGCCAAGACCCTCAGGGGAAGAGGACATCTTGTCTGATCTCGACTGAGCCCAACAGTCTGGCCAGGTAGGTACCCCCGAATCGTGGGGCTAGTCTCCTTGGTGGCTTGGCTGCAAGTGTGGGATTGGTTAAGCAGGAGCGGTAGGGGCTGGTGAGTGCGGTCCGGGTGAATCAGTGGGTGGCACAGTCATTTCTGGTGTGATGCCCGTGGGGCCTTGTTAAGTGGTCCAATTAACATTTTATAGCTGTGACTGACTCGCCGAGCTAAACGTCGGAAAGCTCTCGGCAGGGAAGTTCGCGGCAGTTCCCGTTCACTTCCACACTAGGAAACATTTCCATTTGATGGTGACCATGGTGTTTAGGAACAGTTGCATCTTCAGCCAGAAGTGCTGAGTGGATGATTCATCTCCACCTCCCCTTGAGGTCCCCACAACATAGATGATAGTTTTCAGCCAATTTAATTAATTCCATGTGATGCAAAGAGATGGCTGAAGGCGCTGGATGCAGTAATGGTTATGGGCTCCGACAACATCCCAGTTGTGGAATGAATGCTTGTGCTCCAGAATTAGCCATGCCCCTAACCAAGCTGCCCTGCTACAACACCAGTATCTGCCCAGAAATGTGGAAATTGTCCACGTATGGGCTGTCCAAAAATCAGGACAAGTCTAATCTGGCCAATTGTCACACCCAGTGGTCTATGGTCAGTTACCAGCAAAGCGATGAAAAGTATAATTGACAGTGCCAACAAATGGCACTTAATCAACTCCAACCTGCTCACTGAGGCTCAGTTTGGGTTCTATCAGGGCCACTTGGCTCCAGACTTCAATAGAACCTCAATCCAAACATGGACAAAAGAGCAGAGCTCCAGAGGCAAGATGAAAGCAACTGCACTTGACGTCAAGGCAGCATTCGACCAAGTGTGACATCAAGGAGCTCTAGCAAAAATGAAGCGAATGGGAATCAGAGAGAAAATGCTCAACTGGCTGCCCTCTAACAACCAGAACAATCGTCCTTTGAATTGGGTATGACTCCAATCATCTCAGCCCCAGGCCAACGCTGCAGGAGTTCCTCAGGGTAGTGCCCTGGGCTCCAGAGCTCTTCCCAGCCTTGGTCCAGCCATGGACAAACCAGCTGAATTTCAGAGATGAGGCAAGAGCAATTGCACTTGGCATCATGGAGCCCTAGCAAAACTGAAGTTGATGGGAATCAAGGGGGGAAATCTCCACTGGTTGGAGTCACACCCAACACAAAGGAAGATCACTGTGCACCAGGACATTGTTATAGCCGTTCCCCAGAATACTGTCCTAGACCCAACCATTTCAGCTGCTTCATCATTGATCTTTCCTTGCACAAAAGGTCAGAGGTGGTGTTGTTCGCCGATGATTGCACAGTGTTCAATACCATTCACAACTTCTCAGATACTGAAAAAGTCAACATTTGCAGAAAGATCCGGACAGCATTCAGACTTGGATTGCGAGGTGGCAAGCATCTCACAAGTATAGACAATGACAATCTTCGACAAGGCAAAATCTAACTATCTCCCTTTAACATTCAGTAGCATTGCTGAATCCCATACCATCATCCTGGGGCTATCATTGACCAGAAACTGAACTGGACCAGCCATATAGAAGCACAGAATCCCTGCAGTGCAGAAGGAGGCCATTCAGTCCACCATTGAGTCGACACTGACTTTCTGAAAGAGCATACTACCCAGGTCCACTCGCCCACCCACCCCACCCTGTCTCCATAACCCTGAAACCTAACTTGCACATCCCTGGACACCAAGGGGCAATTTAACATGGCCACTCCAGTCCCTCTGGACTGTGGGAGAAAACCCGAGCACCCAAAGGAAACCCATGCAGACATGGAGTGAAAGTGAAAACTCCACACAGTCACCCGAGGTCGGATTTGAACCCGGATCACTGGCGATGTGAGGCAGCAGTGCTAACCACTGTGCCACTGTGTCGCCCATTGCTATGGTGCCATCCAAATAAATACTATAACTACAAAAGAAGGTCAAAGGCTGGGAAAAGGGCGAGTAACTCACTTCTTGACTGCCCAAAGCCTGTACAGTACGAGGCACAAGTCAGGAATGAGATAGAATACTCTCTATTTGCCTGGTTGATTGAGGCTCCAACAACATACCCGAGGCCGGGTGGGATTTTCCAGCCCAGTAGTGGCAGGCACAGGGCTGGAAAACGCAGCGAGCCATTCAAATGCCCATTCACTTTGGCGGGCCCGGAAGATCCCGCTGGTGGGAAGGTCTGGAAAACCTCGGCCCTTGACTCTGTCAAGCAACCCAAAGTAACCCGCGTGATGGGCACCTTATCCACATTCACTCCTTCCACCATCAGCACACACTGGTAGTAGAATGGACCATTTAAAAATGCACTGCAGTAACTCAGTGAACTTCATTCAACAGACCTGTGACCTCTACAACCTTGAGGAGCAAGAGCAGCAGAAGCATGGAAATCACACTATTTGCATGTTACCCTCCATGTCACACACCATCCTGACTTGGAAATGCATCATTGTTCCTTCACTGCCGATGGGTCACAATCCTGGAATTCCTTCCCAACAACACTGTGAGTGGACCTACACCACAGTGGTTCAAGAAAGCATCTCACCACAATCTTCTCAAGGGAAGTTAGTGATGGGCAGAAAATGCTGGCCTTGCCAGCAATGCTCACATCTCATGAACAAAGAACACATTTCAAAAAACATAATTGCTCCAAACTCTTTCCTGTTATATAGAAGCAATCAACTTTAAAGCATCTCTTCAAGGCTTCACCAGATTGCAGGCTCTAAGGTAAACTGCTTCTGCCAGTATCAGTTTACACTGGAGATCGATAGTCCCCCATGTTCTATTGTTCTCAGGTACCCTCGTCACATTGGGGTGTCAGCCATGGCCTATGGACATTTTACATCATTCATCCTCATTTACAAATGTTACAATGGCCTCCCAGCAGAATCAGTGCACACACAAAAGGAAAACCCCGGACTCCAGCAAAAACAAGGCGGTGTAGGGTCAGAACAGAAATTAGAACCCAAATTAAATGTGCTCTTCCCCAAAATCACTGCAAAATTTAAGGACATTCATAACCTTACTGGCACTAATTCCGTACTCATACCCTGTTATTAGATACTGCAAGCCATTTCACCACATCGGTACGGTGGCACAGTGGTTAGCACTGCTGCCTCACAGCGCCAGCGACGCAGGTTTGATTCCGGCCTTGGGTGACTGTCTGTGTGGAGGTTGTACATTCTCCCCGTGTTTATGTGAGTTTAGATTTAGATTTATTGCCATGTGTACCTGGGTACAGTGAAAAATATTGTTCGGCATACAGTCCAGGCAGATCGCTCCATACATGAAACATATAACATATGATAAATAATGAAAATCCATAAACATAGACAGCGGGTGAAGTATTGGGTATATAGTATTACAACTGTGGAGAAGATGTGTAGGAGGCTCAGTTCAGTCCATAAGATCAGTTGAATCCATTGGTGCATGTTCTCAAAATTTTGCATCTTCTGGGTTTCCTCCAGGTGCTCCGGTTTCCTCCCATAGTCCAAAGATGTGCAGGTTAGGTGGGGTTATGGGGATAGGGTGGAGGAGTGGGTCCAGGTAAAGTGCTCTTTCAGAGGACTGGTGCAGATCTGATGGGCCGAATGACCTCCTTCTGCACTGTGAGGATTCTATGGCAAAATCATGTTATCCGTATAGCTGTTCCAAGATTTTTTTTTTGACGATGAATATAAACCTCTCATGATTGAGAGAGTCTGAGCACCTGTGTCATGAAGACAGGTGTGACGATTTCCCTGGTTCAACCTACAGCCTGTGTTGAATTAGCTGTTCTCAGCTGGCATCGCGGTTAAGAGAGGAATAATTGTTGACTCTAGTTTAGGAAAGAATATTGGCTAGGTTTTCACTCCTAAAAACAGTTCAGTCTCTGATATGCGTGTGAACCTCAGGTGAGTTGAGGCAAGATTATGCTCAGCAATCATGTCCTCACAGTTTAACAACCTGCTCGCACAGAGGTTATGGATATTGGATTAGGTTCTGAAGGAACCCACAGAACTATACCCCTGCAAGAAACTAAAATGTTCAAGAGGATAAGGGACAGGAGAAAACTGTCCGAGCAAGCTGATAAGAAAAGGACAAATAAATGCGGACAGAGAAAAACAAACGGGACATTACAGTTAATTGTAATTCTTTTAATTCATTTTGATTTTTTTTTAAAAAGGGCCTGAATTGTGAAACCTCGCAGTCTTGCATAGATTGATTATATATATATGTGGTGATTAAACAGAGCTTTGCTGTAGCTCCTCAAGGATTGCAGAATGTGTTTTGCAGTGTTAAACATTTTATCGCTTCAAAATCATGTTAACATTTACATGACATTTTGGCAAAACAATTTGGAAATATCAGGTCGTATCCTCTCAACCACAATTTATTTTCTGATTTCTGTTTTGCATTTGTTAAAGTTGTCAAATGTGTGCTGGAATACCCTCGAGACTGTAGTTCATTGTCTGACTTGGAAAACATTGCGCAACTCTTAAGTATAGCATACGAGATGGAAATCAAAATACGCACAGCAAATGTTTGAGCTTCTTTCACTGAAGTCCTGCTGCAATATATTCGGAAAACACTGTAATGAACCACACACAGATTTTGTTCACAGCAAGAGCACTGACCACAACTAATTTTGCTCCACTTACTGTATTGTTACATCCGGGAAATCAATAAAGTGCCATATTTGATGATTTCGGCCCCACCAAGTAGTTAAAGATTAAGTAAATTTGTTCGTTGTCCTGCAATAAATGTGACAAAATAGTGTAATTGGAAATCAAGAACATAATTGGGTTTTTTTTAAAGAGGAAGATACTCAATTAGTGTTGATACATAATGTAACTTTAGACAATGTAGATATTGGATATCAATGAGATGGGATCACAGCAGGTAGGAGCTTGAAGTACCTGATCTCAACTGTGCAATTATGGACAGTCAAAGGATTCAGCAGATGATTTCTTTCACAAGAGAATCAGGCAAAGAACATGAACAGGAAATATTAGTTTTAAGTTTCTGGCTGTGGGCTTTTCCTGATGTGAATACATTTAGCGATAAGAAAGAACTGCATTTGCATACTGCCTTCCATTATCTTAGCACCCTCTAAAATGCTTCAAAGACAATTAAGTATTTTTTAAGTGAGATCACTGCTTGATGAATTACAGCCATCCATCAATTTGTACATAGCAAGGTCCTAAAAAAGGTAATGAGATATTGGTCAGATAATTGGTTTTAGTGACGTTGATTGAGGGATAAATATGGGCTGTGATGCATTTACGTACAAACGTACAAGAATTAGGAGCAAGAATTGGCCATTCGTCCTTCAAGCCCGCTCTGTCATGCAATAAGATTGTGGCTGGTCCGACTGTAACATTAACCCATATTCCCGCCTACTCTCGATAACCTTTCACCCTCTATCTAGCTCTTCCTTAAAGATATTTAAAAACTCTGCTTTCACTGCCCCTAAGGGCAGAGAGCAAGAGTTCCAAAGATTCACAATCCTCTGAGAGAAAAGATTTCTCCATATCCCCGTTTCAAATGGACAACTGCTTATTTTTAAACAGTGACCTCCTGTTTCTAGATTGTCCCACAGGAAGAAACATATCATAGAATTTACAGTGCAGAAGGAGGCCATTCGGCCCATCGAGTCTGCACCGGCTCTTGGAAAGAGCACCCTACCCAAGGTCAACACCTCCACCCTATCCCCATAACCCAGTAACCCCACCCAACACTAAGGGCAATTTTGGACACTAAGGGCAATTTATCATGGCCAATCCACCTAATCTGCACATTTTTGGACTGTGGGATGAAACCGGAGCACCCGGAGGAAACCCACGCACACACGGGGAGGATGTGCAGACTCCGGACAGACAGTGACCCAAGCCGGAATCGAACCTGGGACCCTGGAGCTGTGAAGCAATTGTGCTATCCACAATGTTACCGTGCTGCCCGTGGATATACTCCACATCCACCCTGTCAAGATCTCTCAGGGCCCTAAAGGTTTCAATCAAGTCACCTCTTACTCTTTTAAACTCCAGTGAATACAAGCCTTCCCTCTCCAACCTGTCCTCATAAGACAATCCAGCCATTCCAGGTTTTAGTCCAGAAAACTTTCTCTGAAATGCTTCTAATGACTTTACATATTTCCTTAAATGAGGAGGCCAATGCTGTACACAACACTTCAGATGTGGTCTCACCAGTGCCCTGATCAAGAAGCATAAACTCCCTACTTTTATAATCAATAATCAATTTTGTAAAACAATAACATTCTATTAGCTTGCTTTTTTTTACATTTAGAGTATAGTTTTTTTAGCAATTAAGGAGCAATTTAGAGTGGCCAATTCACCTAGCCTGCACATCTTTGGGTTGTGGGGGCGAAACCCACACAAGCACGGGTAGAATGTGCAAACTCCACACAGACAGTGACCCAGGGCTAGGATTCAAACCTGGGTGCTCAGTACTGCAGTTCCAGTGCTAACCACTACGCCACGTGCCGCCTCTATTAGTTTTCCTAATTGCTTGCTGTACCTCTATACTAGACTTTTGTGTTTCATGCACTAGGACACCCAAATCCCTATGAATCTCAAAGCTCTGCAATCTTTAATTTATTCGTTCATGGGCCGTGGACAAACAGGCTGTGCCAGCATTTATTGCCCATCCCTAATTGCCCTTAAGAGGACAGTTAAGAGTCAACCATATTGCTGAGGGTCTGGAGTCACAGGCAGGCCAGACCAGGTAAAGACGACAGATTTCCTTCCCTAAAAGACATTAGTGAATCAGATGGGGTTTGACGACAATCGACAATGGCTTCATGGTCAGATTAATTCCAGATTTTTTGATTGAATTCAAATTTCAGCATCTGCAGTGGCAGGATTTAAACCTGGGTCCCCGGAGCATTACTCTGGGTCTCTGGTTTACTAGTCCAGTGACAATATCACTAGGCCACCACCTCCCCCAACATTTCCCACATTATACTCCATTTGCCAGATTTGTTCCACTCACTTAACCTATCCATACCCTTTTGTAGCTTTCTTATGTCTTCTTCACAATTTACTTCCTATCTGTCTTTGTGTCAACAGCATTGTTAGCAACCATGGGCGGGATTCTCCCTCAATCGACGGCGGAGGGGTTGGGTCCGTGCCAACCGGCGGCGAAGGTCCGGCATGGTCATGTGCATGACCAGAACCGCTGACGTGGTCCCGCGCATGCGCAGACCGGCCAGCGTGTTCTGCCGCATGCACGGGGGGTGTCTTTTCCGTGCTGGCCATGGCGGAGTGGAAGGAAGGAGTGCCCCCACGGCACAGGCCCGCCCGCAGATTGGTGGGCCGCGATCATGGGCCAGGCCACCGTCCCCCCCCCCCCCCACCACCACCGGGGGGCCAGATTCCCCCGCGCCCCCCCAAGGACCGCACCAGCTGGCCTACCAGCCAGGTCCCACCATGTGGGACCATGTCCATTTCACGGCGGTGGGACTGGCTTATAATGGACGGCTGCTCGGCCCATCAGAATTGACAGGGGGGGGGGTGCCGCTGCCAACGGCACTCGACCAGTGCGGCGTGATCCCCGCCTCTGCCAGAAAACCGGCACTGGAGAATACGGCAGCCGGCGTCGAAGCGGCGGGATTCACGCCATCCCCCGGGGATTCTCCGACCCGGCGGGGGTCGGAGAATCCCGCCCATATCACCGATCTTTTGAACCGAGTCTTTTATATATATTCCCTGTGGCACATCCTTGTTACATGCTGCCAACCTGAAAATGATCCATTTATGTATACCTTCCATTTCCTGTTAGCCAATCAATCTTCTGTCCATGCCAATATGTTACACCGACACCAGGAGCTTTTATTTTCTGCAATACCCTTTGATGTGGCTTATTAAGTGCTTTTTAGAAATCTAAGTACAGTACATCCACTGGTACCCCTTTTTGCACAGCACTCGTGATTCCTTCAAAGAGCTCCAATAAGTTGGTTAAACTTGATTTCCCTTTCACGAAACCATGTTGACTCTGCCTGATTGCCTTGAATCTTTCCAACTGCCTTGTTACACCATCTTTAATAATAGTTTTAAACATTTTTTCCTGTGGCAGATGTTAGGCTTGTAGTTTCCCACTTTCTGCCTCCCTCCCTTTTTGAATAAAGGAGCTACACTTGCCATTTTCCCATCTAATGGAACCTTCCCCAAATCTAGGGAATTTTGGAAAATTAAAACCAAAGCATCTCCCTAGGACCCAGGGATTTGTCAGCATGCAGCCCAACAATTTGCTCAGTGCCACTATCCTAGTGATTGTAATTTTTTCGAGTTCCTCTCTCCCTTCCATTTCCAATTTACAGTTATTTCTGGGATGTTACTTGTGTCCCCCATGGTGAAGACTGATGTAAAACATTTGTTGGATTCCTCCGCCATCTCCATACTATCCATTACCAATTCCCCAGACACACTTTCTATCGGACACCAAGCACTTCCCTGCTCTTCTTTGAAATAGTGCCAGAGGATCTTTTACAAACACCCGGAAGGACAGATGGGGCCTCAGTTTAACATCTTACTCGACAAATAGCACTTCCAACAGGGAACACCGAGTACCGCCCTGGTGTTTCAGCCGAGATTTAGTGCTGAAGTCCCTAGGAGTACTTAAACCCACAACCTTCTCCCTCTGAGACAAGAGTGTGACCACTGTTGCCACAGATAACACCTGATAAACAATTTGAAAACACCTCCCCTGTTGTTGCATTGTAAATTCAAAACAATGGTCTGTAACATCTGAGCTCCAGAGCAGAGTAACTGGGAGGGGACGGGGCTCCCAGAAAGGACTGCACAGCAAATGCCCAGGAGGTGCAAACTTTTCATGCGTAATTGCTGACAGCTATCTGAAAATACAGCTTAAATCGCAAACTTTGGATGGTTTCGACTGTTTTACATAATAGTGATCCAGAGAAAGTTAGAAGAATAAGAATCACTTCAAGCTTCTGGGTAACTATTGTGTAGATCTACACCAGCCCCCTATAAGATACCCCCATCCACTTGCACCCCCAGGGGATTTCCCCCACTCCACCCCCGATCCCCAATGGGGTACCCCCACTGCTCCGACCACAATCTCCTTGGGAAACCCCTCAGCCCATCTGTCTACTCCCTTCCACCCTCCACCAATGGGACAACACCCTGCTCCCTGGGACTCCTCCCAACCCTCAACTCCTCCTGCAGACCCGAAATGACACCACATAAGCTCCCCTTCCATGACTGCATGACCTTCCCTGCACCACCTGTCCAACCCTCCCCTGCTGCCTGGGCTTTTCCCAAGACTGTCCAGCCACCCCCCCCCCCCCCCCGCCCCAACCACTGACACCAGCGAATGCATCCTTCCCCCACCCCCACTGAGGCCCCCCTTCCTTGACTTCCAGTCCCCACTCCTGACTGTACAAACCGCCCCTCCATGACTAGTGGCCACGCCCAAACTGCCTGAAGCCCCCCCACCTCCCCCCCACGATTGCCCAACTCCCTCACGAGTGCACAACCCCCACTCACGAGCGTTCAAGCCTTCCTGAGTGTCCGACTTCCCCCATCCCCATATCTACTCACTGACCTGACAAATCTCCCTTCTCCCAGACACTGGCCTGCACACTTCTCATTCAGCCTGACTCAGAAGGCCAGGCAAGAAAACATCCCAAAATTTCCAACGTAAAGAAGTAGGAGTGGAGAGACAATCCGACTCTGATTGCTACTCCACAGAAGTTCAGGCTAATGTTTTTAACTAAAATATGTTTGCAATTGATATACTGTCTAAGAAAATCCCAATGGGAAAGATTAAAACACAAATACCTAGTTAGCATTGTATAAGACTAGTATTTGAAGCTTATCTAAAGGCAACAATGTCGACATGAAAGCTGATTTAGTTGAAGTTAAATGGAATAATTGACTAGGCGATGGAACAACAGAGAAGCTTTGGCAGACCTTTAAAGGGTTATTTCAGAATACTCAGAATAATTCCTCAAAATTCCTGCTATAAAAACAATGCTTAAGGGAGGACACACCATCCATGGTTAATTTAAGAAGTTAAGGAAAGAATCAAACATAAGGAAAAAGTATATAACTGTGCAAAGGTGAGTGACAGATGAGATGATTGGTAAGAATATAAAGAACAGCAGGGAATGGCTAAAAGATTAATCAGAGGAAAGACATTAGAGTATGAGAGAGAGCCAAGTAGAAATGTAAAAATAGACAGCATGAGTTCCTAGAAGTATTCAAAAAGGAAAAGATTAGGGAAAGTGAGTGTTGGTCCTCCAGAGAACAACAGTGGAGAGTTAGTAGCAGATAATAAGGAAATGGTGAAAAAAAATGAACACATATTTTGCTTCTGAACACATTATAAAGCAGTGTTATTCAAACCTTTTTTCCCCGGGACTCACTTTTATCAACCAGCCAACCTCCGCAACCAATGCCAGCTGACCTTCACGACCCACGCCGGCCGATCTTCACGACCCACACCGGCCGACCTTCGCGACCCACGCCGATCGACCTTCGCGACCGATGCTGGCCCACCTACACAATCTACGCCGGCCGGCCTTCACAAAACACCATTTTCACTTACCTTTAATGCAACAGATAATCCTGCTTGGTCCTCACGAGCTCACTCTCATCAGGTTAACAGGAGGAGAGGGAAATGCGCATATCAGGTGCAGAGTTCAACCAGTCCCGTTGTGCTGTCTTCATCTTTGTGAGGATGAGGGCAGCACGGTGGCGCAGTAGGTTAGCCCTGTTGACTCACGGCGCCGAGGTCCCAGGTTCGATCCCGGCTCTGGGTCACTGTCCGTGTGGAGTTTGCACATTAATAATAATAATAATAATCATCATCATTGCTTATTGTCACAAGTAGGCTTCAATGAAGTTACTGTGAAAAACCCCTAGTCGCCACATTCCGGCGCCTGTTCGGGGAGGCTGGAGTTCAGACTCTTCAATTGGAGTCAGCTGCGCATTAATAATTGACTCTGAGGTCTCAAACTCACCTCTTCTCTTTCAAAATCCAAAATTTCTCTTCATAGAATCATAGAATTTATAGTGCAGATGGAGGCCATTCGGCTCATCGAGTCTCCACCAGCCCTTGGAAAGAGCATCCCATTTAAGCCCACATCTCCACCCTATCCCCGTAACCCCACCTAACCTTTTTTGGACACTAAGGGCAATTTATCTTGGCCAATCCCACCTCACCTGCACATCTTTGGACTGTGGGAGGAAACCGGAGCACCCGGAGGAAACCCACGCAGACATGGGGAGAACGTGCAGACTCCGCACAGACAGTGACCCAAGCCAGGAATCGAACCTGAGACCCTGGAGCTGTGAAGCAACTATGCTAACCACTGTGCTGCCAAATAAACTTCTATAAAGTAGCGACAAAAACTGTTGATCAGAGTAGCCAGTTGCGACTGAATAAGGCTTGACAGTCTATTGACACTTACTAACACTGTTTTCTTCGATGTGTTGTAGCAGTGTGGGGAACATGTAGTAGTTTTGGCTTTGTACTCACACAAGGTTCAATGACTTTTGGAAAGCATCTATTTCTTCACACTACCGAAAGCCATCATCCTGCCCTTGCAATTTGAGGTTCAATTTGTTTAGAATTGAAAAGATGTCTGAAAGGTAAGACATAGTTAGCATCCAAGTTTCATCAACAAACAATCAGTCAGGGGATGATTTCTCAAGGAGGAAAGTGCGGATTTCATACCTCAATCCGTAAACTGACAAACACCAGACCCCTTGACAGCCAATGTACCTCTGTGTGGAACAATAAATGTGTGTGCTCGGCCCCCATTTCGGATCATAGAGCCTCAAAAAATAGCCTGGTATTGAGTAGGCTGCATTTAATGAAATTCACAACTTTCACAATTCCTTTCAACACCATGGATGGAATTCCTTTCGATGTCAGTGCCTCGTGGTGAACAAAACAATGATTCCAAACAATGTCTTGACCTGCTGTCTCCTTATTCTAACTCCGCTGTTGGTCCTAGTCATGTTGGCTGCCCCATCACTTGTGATTCTTCTGCAATAAACCCAGTCGAACCCGCACTTTCCAACCACATAACTATTCAATGCTTCAAAAGACTCTGCACCAGTCGTGTAGGTTGGTAATGTCAGGCAGCACAGCAAATCCTCAAAAAATTCATTGTGCCATATATACCTTTAAAAAAAAAAATTTTTTAAATTGGGTTTTCACCTCTTGGGCGGGATTCTCCATCCCACCAGCCCTGTTTTCCAGCACGGCACACTCTGCTGGCAGGGGCATCCTCCGTTCCGGCAGCCGGTCAATGGGGTTTCCCATTGTGGCCCCCTTTAAGTTGACATACATCTGTTCCAAGCCCCAGTGTGGCCAGAGCACGTATTTACAGGTGTCTATTTATAGTTTAGTTTGGGTTTCAGCTTGGTCTCAGACCAACCCCCTGTGGCTTTGTCCCTTGTTCTTCTCATTTTCTTTGCATGCCTTCGCCCCCTCCCCACTGTTCCCTCTTCCCCCCTCTTCTTTTCCTCTTTGTCCCATGGCTCATTTGTGTCTCCTCCTCCCCTTCCTCCTTCCCCTCCCACCCCCCCCCCCTCCCCCCCCCCTTACTCTGCTGGTTGCTGGCTTCGAACAGATCTTGGAACAAGTTGATGAACAACTTCCACATCCTGTGGAAGTCCCCTTCCGACCCCTGGATGACAAATTTTACTTTCTTCAGCCTGGAAAGTTCCATCAGGTTGGACTGCCAGTCTGCAGCTTTGGGTGGTGCTGATGATCAGCAGCTGAGCAGGATTCTCCGGTGGGCGATCAGTGAGGCAAAGGCTAAGGTAGCGGCCCCCTCCCCATAAAGAGTTTTGGTTGATCTGAAACCCCGAAGACAGCCACATTGGGCATGGTTCCACCCTCACTCTCACAACCCTGGACTTCACCTCAATAAATGGTTATCCAGTACCCGACCAGCCTGGGGCAATCTCAGAACATGTGGGTGTGGCTGGCCGGGCCTCCCTGGCACCGTTCATATTTGTCCTCCGTCTCTGGAAAGAACACATCCATTCGGGTTCTGGTTATGTGCACTCTGTGCAGCACCTTTAGCTGCGATAGGCTCAGCTCCGCGCATGTAAAGGTGGAGTTCGCCCTGTGTATTGATTCGGTCCAGAGTCCTCCTCCTATCTCTATCCTAGTTCCTCCTTCTATTTTTCCTTGTATCATCCAGGGGGAATTGTACCTCTTCCAACAGTGGCCCAGGTCTGGACAGTTTCCCTTCCCTAGGTCTCCTGCATCCAGCAGTTCTTCTACGAACAACTGTCCTGGTATCTGGCCGTACTTGTGGTTTCCTTACGGGGGACGTTTTTGACCCGAATGTATCCCAGGTAGTTTCCTCTTGGCAACTGGAACCTCTCCGTGAGTTCCCCAAAGATCACTACTCTATCATCCTTGTACATGTTTCTAACGGTCAGTGTCCTCTCGTCTACTCGCCATCTTTGGAAGTTGGCGTCTATTATAGCGGGTATTAAATCTGTGGTTGTTGCTGATGGGGGCCATGGTGGACATTTCAATTAGCCTGAAGTGCTGCCTCATTTGGTACCATGTCCGGAGCATGGCTATTACCACTGGGCTGCTCAAGTGTTTGGCCGGTGGGGGGGGGGGGGGGGGGGGGGGGGTTGTGCTTTCTTTTACTTTGCCTTTTGGATTGGATTGGATGGATTGGATTTGTTTATTTTCCGTGGCTCCGTTCCAATTATGGCAATCAGTGAATTTGCCCTTCTTTCTATATTGTCTATGTCCTAATGCTTAGAGTCGCCAGGTATCAAATGATACCACCACAGGTTTCAACCGGCTATCGATCAAAGAGCCAAACACCAGTTAGTTAGTTCAAGGTCAAGGGTACTTTATTTATACACAATTAGTCATGCAACATAAACACTACTAGTTAACTACACCTATTGACTAAGACAACCTGTGCTTAACTTCGGGCACCTGGCTTAGGTCAGAGAAACAGTGGCCGCTGTTCGATTCTGTTCGAAGGAGTAACTGCTGCTCAGTTAGGCTCATCCGTCTGGTAACGAGCGTTGAACTTGTACTTGCTTCTGGTGTTGCTGCAATTGGAGACGGCCGTGACCGGGGTACCAGGTCCAAGAGGGGATGAACATGTGGCGAACTCTTCTTCTTATACTCGGGGGACTTTGCGCTCTTTTGGACGGTCCTTCGATTTGGGCCCTACTGATTGGGTGATCCCTGATCACTCTGTTCGATTCCTTAGCCAATAAGTGGGCGGGGATCTGGATGGCTGGGCGTGTCCCAAGCGGTCATTGACCCCATTGTTTGCATTTCCCTTGAACAGGGAGTGGCGCCGAAATGTCTGGGACTATCCCGGTTGCTTGAGTACCAGTCCTTTGTTTTGGTCGAGATGGGCCATCAAATGCTAATTGGCCCATCAAAATGCTAATTAGTCGGAGTTTTGATTCCATCTGGACTTCTTGCTGACAAATATGCATTTCAGGCTCTGAGCCTGCCTGAGTCTTGGCTTGTCCATTTTACCCGCTGGGCTTTGCGGGTTTCTCCGTACCTAGTTGGAAGTGGCCATCCCAGATGGCTACAGGAGGAATACGCCCCCATGCAGGAACTCTCTTCCATCTTCACCCACTCTGCTCCCAGCTCCTTCACCCATCCCTGTACTCTTTCTGCGGTGGCTGCCCAGTGGTAAAACTGTAGGTCAGACCTCCCATGTTTCTTTTCCTTTGTAGGACCTGCTTTTGGATACTGGGCTTCTTCCCCTTCCCACACACAATCGCCATGATTAGTTTGTTGACCGTGTTGAAATAGGCCTTGGGAATGTAGATTGGGAGGGATCTAAACAGTAAGAGGAACCTGGGCAGTACATTCATTTTGATTGTCTGGACTCTCTCTGCGAGGGAGAGTGGGAATGGGCCCCATTTCTGCAGGTTTCTTTTGACTTCCTCCACCAGGCTGGTTAGGTTCCATGTGTGGATCAGTATCCAATCATGGGCTATTTGGATTCCCAGGTAGTGACTTTGGTTTGGGTTTACATGAATGGCAGTCCCCCCAGCAGGTTCCCTGCGAAGATCTCACTCTTGCTCAGGTTAAGTTTGGACCGTGAGAAGGCTCCAAACTCCTTGAGGAGTTTTATTTCCCCTTCCATGCTGGTCTGGGGATTCAAGATGTAGAGGAGCAGGTCTTCTGCGTAGAGTGAGATTCTATGCTCTCTCTCCCCCCTTTGGATACCTCTCCACCCCTTCACCATTCTGAAGACGATTGCCAGTGGCTTGTTGCCGGAGCAAACAGCAGCGGGGACAGCAGTCAAATCTGTCTTATGGCTCTGTGCAACCTGAAGTATTTAGAGCTGGTGGTGTTTGGCTGTATGTGGCTGTATGCCCGGCATGACAGCACTGTAGTTTCACCCCAGAGGTGAATCCTGGTCCAGCCCAAACCATTCCGGTACATCTATGAGGTGCTTCCATTTGATTCTGTTGAAGGCCTTTCCTGCATCCAGGAAGGTGATCATTTTTGGTGTTCTCTCCCCAGCTGGGGCCGTTATCACCTTCAGCAGACATCTGATGTTCGACATTAGTTGTCTGCCCATGACAAAGACCGCAACTACCTCTGGCATGCACCTCTCCAGCCACCTTGCCAGGGCCTTTGCCAGGATCTTTGCATCTACATTGAGTAGCGAGATGGGCCTGTCGGACACACACTCAGTCGGGTCCTTGTCCTTTTTGGGTATCAGTGATATTCCGTGGAATTACTGGTGGAGAGGAAAAAGCTATAGATGGACTTTGAGCTGTTCTCCAATGGGAAAGCAGTGCACCAGCTCCACCAGGCACACGGGACCTTCTGAGAACATGTAGACAATGTTGTGGCAGGGTGCCCCTTACTAGCGAGTCTGCAAACATCTCCCACAGGTGCGGGGCCAGTGCTGGCATGAGTTTTTTGTAGAAGTCCGCTGGGAATCCATCTGGTCCCAGTGCCTTCCCCGCCTGCGTGGAGTTGATACTCTCCACGACTTTTCCCAGTTCTAATGGTGTTTCCAGGCCCCGTCTCTATTCTTCCCCCACAACCAGTATGTCCAGTCCATCGAGGAACAGCTTGACCCCTGAGTCCCCCTCAGGGGGCTCGGAGGTGTACAGCCCGCAGTAGAAGGTTGCAAAGGCCTTGTTGACCCTTTCTGGTGTGGCGACTAGACTACCGTTACCGTCCCACCCTGGGCTATTTACCTTGTGGCTGCTTTCTCAACTGGTGATCCAGCTGAGCTTTGTCTACATGTTCTCAGAAGGTCCCGTGTGCCTGGTAGAGCTGGTGCACTGCTTTCCCATTGGAGAGCAGCTCAAAGTCCATCTATAGCTTTTTCCTCTCCGCCAGTAATTCCACGGTTGGGGTCAAGGAGATCGCCGATCCACCTCCAGTCTGGAGTCCACCAGCTGTTGCCTAGTCGCCCACTCCTTCCCATCTTTGCTCACTTTGTATGCAATTATTTCCCCTCTTATCACCATTTTCAATGCCTTCTAAAACGTGAAGGGTGAGACCTCCCCATTCTGTTTGTTGGTAACGTACCCGTCTATGACCTGTGATATTGTTTCACAGACAGTCTAACCGGCCAGGAGAGCCATGTCCAGCCTCCATGGGGGGGGGGGAACGTTGTACGCGGCCCGTCTCCTACCTCACATCCGTGTAGTGTGGAGCATGGTCGGAGATTACGATTGCAGAGTACTCTGCTCCTACTACCCCTGGAAAGCACTGCTTTCCCTGCTATAAAATAGTCAATCCTAGTGAACACCCTGTATACCTGAGAGAAGATGAGGACTCCTCCCCTGGGTGTGGGAACCTCCATGGGTCCACTGTTCCATCTGTTGCATGAAAACATTCAATTCCTTTGTCATGTTTTACTTTTTTCCCTGACCTGGGGTTTGATCTGTCTGCTCCCCCCCCCACCCCCCCCCCCCCGGTCCCATGATGAGTCGGGTTCCTTCATGAATTCTGCGCCGTCCCAGTTGGGCGCGTACACGTTTACAAGGGCCACTGATGATGACGAACCGTCCCCCTTGGTCCGTAACCGTCTTCGCCACTGTATTTGCAGTATGGCCACCCACTCCAGCCCTCGTCCCGTAGTATGATGTGTAAGTCTGTCCCACCCAGCTCTTTCTCATCTGTCGACAATCCTTCTCACGTGAATCTCCTGGAGGAAGACAATGTCGGCTGCCAGACTTCTCAGATGGATGAAGACGCTGGACCATTTCACCGGGCCGTTAAGTCCCCTGACTCCAGCCGACTATTCTATGGGGGTTCTGGACACCCCCCCCCCCCCTCCCCCCCCCCCCCCTCCCCCCCCCACAGCAAGGTCAACCATACATATCTTGTAGATGTGTCACTGCAGTTTCGCTTCGTTTGGGGGCACTCCAAAATTTCAGTACCCTTGTTTCCGTGTGTGTTCTGTCATAGCCATCCTTCTGACCCTTCACCTCCTACTCCTCGACTATCCCGCTGGGCCTGTCTGGCACTCGCTCCCCCTCCCCATGCCCCTGCGGTCTTCCCCACCACTGCCCCCCCTTAGCTGTCCCCCCTCTATTTTCCCCCCTATTTTCCCCCATCTAGAATTTTCTCTCCCCCTGCTGCCAGGCACTCTCTTCCTGTCGGAAGTTGTGCTGCGGTCCCCCCCCCCCTCGCTCGCACGTCCCTGTGCTAGCTCACACGCTAGTGTGGTGGCAGCCCCCCCGGGATTGCTCCACATGTTTCCCCGACCATTGAGTTTCTCTTCCCCTGCTCCCCCTTCTGTATCCTATTGCTTTCACCCCCTCCTTTCTGAGATTTACCATCAGATTAAATACGAGGCAGATCAGCCGCACGCTAATAGTCTCTCCTTTTTTTTAACTGCTGAGACTAGTGGTCTGGTTCCCTGCTGGTGTCGGTGCCTTCCCAGCCCGTGCCTATGCAAGAATTTGTCTGCTTCTGCTGGCGCGGTGAAGTTGTGCTCCCTACCTCGGTTTAGCGGTCAATTTTTGGGCTAAAAGTGTGTAATTTCAAGTTTCCAGGAGGAGAGTGAGAATTTAATTTAAATGAATTCAGAGTACCCAATTTAGCGTGGCCAATCTACCTACCCTGCCCATCTTTGGGTTGTGTATGGGGTGAGACCGTCGAACTCTGGTTCTTGGTGCCATGAGGCAGCAGTGTTAACCACTGCACCACCGTGCCGCCCAATGAGAATTAATCTCTCTGCTACCGTGTGGGGCACTTTCTCTTTAGCTACAGGGTAACGACCATGTAAGAGGCTAATCGTACTTTGTCTTCAATGTTACATTTCTGCTAAGGACCTCAGCTGACGATTTAAGTTCTTGCTGCATCCTGTTAAAGAAAATCAAGATGTTTGTCCTTGAACTCGCCATGTTTTGTCTTCAAATGCCTTTGAATTTTTTGAGGGTTTTACAAACATACATAGAAAATAGAAGCAGGAGGACCTGCTCCGCCAGTCATTATGATCATGGCTGATCATCATGTTCAATACCCTAGATCCCGCCTTCTCCCTCCCATATCCCTTGATCCATTTAGCCCGAAGATCTGTATCTAATTCTTTCTTGAAATCGCACAACATTTTGGCCTCAACTACTTTTTGTGATAGCGGATTCCACAGATTCATCAGTCTTTGGGTGAAGAAATTTCTCCTCACCTCCGTCCCTTATCATCAAACTCCCCCACCACTGGGAACATTCTTTCTGAATCAACCTTGTCTAATCTGTGACATTATCATAAATGTAAAGAACTGTAAGGGCTAATGTTATGTCCAAATCAACCACGAGAGGGAGCTAGATGGAGAACTATATAAGGCATTGATGCTAAGCATTGTGGGTGAAAGGCTGAGGAGAAAGCTAAAGACAGACAGAAGGAAAGATAGTGTGAGCGAGAGCAGATCATAGTTAATGTAATAGTATAGAGGTTAGTAGAAGATGAGTGTAGCTTATATGTTTATTATCAACTGTATTATATAAGAGTAAGTATCGAATCCAAATAAGTAGTGTTAATAAATCTATAGCTTTGTTCAATATAAAAGCTATTTGTGGTCTTTATGAACACCAAGCCACCCATCCTAGAATTAGCAACACAAAGAACATCACATAATCCTGTTAGAATTTTATAAGATCCTATGAGATCCCCTCTCATTCTTCTAAACCCCAATGAATATAATCCTAATCGATTTAGTCTCTCCTCATACGAAAGTCCTGCCATCCCAGGAATTAGCCTGGTAAACCTTCGCTGCACTCGCTCCTTAGCAAGAACATCCTTCCTCAGCGAAGGACACCAAAACTGCGCACAATACTCCAGGTGTGACCTCACCAATGCTCCATACAATTGTAGTAAAACATCCCTATTCTTATACTCAAATCCTCTCGCTATGAAGGCCAACATACCATTTGCCTTCTTTATCGCCTGCTGTACCTGCACACTTACCTTCAGCGACTGATGCACGAGGACACCAAGATCTCACTGAGTATCCACCTCTCTCAATTTACACCCATTCAAATCATAATCTGCCTTCCTATTTTTGTTACCAAGTGGATAACCTCGCATTTATCCACATTATACTGCATCTGCCATGCATGTGCCCACTCAGTCTGCTGTCCAAAGCCCGCTGAAGTGTCTCTGCAACCTCCTCACAGCTCACCCTCCCACCCAACTTTATATCATCTGTAAATTTGGAGATAATGGGCGGGTTTCTCCATCCCGCCGTGCCAGATTTCTGGTTGAACAGACTGTCAGGATTCGCCATTTCGCCGACTGTTCAATGGGGTTTCCCATTGTGGGGCAGCCCCACGCCGTCGGGAAACCCCCGGCCTGCCAGCAAAATGGAGCATCCCGACAGTGGAGAATTCAGCCCAATACATTTAGTTCCCTCAACCAAATCATTAATATATAGTGTAAACAATTGGGATCCTAGCACAGATCCCTGCAGTACCCCATTCGTCACTGTCTGTCAATTGGAAAAATTCCCATTTATTCCAACTTTTTGATTCCTGTCTGCCGCGATTTTGTGCCAAAAGCACAGAGTGTTATGCGTAACATCAGTGTACTTGCCGGGCATGTGACCTGCTGCGCTTCTGGTGGGAAGACTGCATTGTTCGCATTTAAAAGCCGGTTGCGGCCGTCATTCTCAACTCAAAATAGCTTTCTATCCATCTCAGGACACTACCCGTAATCCTATGCACTTTAACTTTACATGTGAGACTTTATCGAAAGCCTTCAGAAAGTCTAAATATACCTCATCCACCAGTTCTCCCTGGTCAACTCTACCAGTTACATCTTGTCAAGCATGATTTCCCTTTCATAAATCCATGCTGACTTTGTCTGATTATGATGTGGAGATGCCGGCGTTGGACTGGGGTGGGCACAGTAAGAAGTCTAACAACCAGGTTAAAGTCCAACAGGTTTATTTAGAAGTCATCAGGAGTCGCGTCGATGCCAGATTCATCAGTTGCATTCGCAAGACAGCCCTGAACGTCACCCAAGCACAATGCAACGCCATCCGCGCTCTCAAGACCAACCACAACATTGTCATCAAACCAGCACAGTAACAAGTCTTACAAACCAGGTTAAAGTCCAACATGTTTGTTTCAAACACCAGCTTTCGGAGCACTGCTCCTTCTTCACTCCCGGACGAGTGTGGCGGCGCTGGACACTGTGCGCAGCTGGCACGCCAGGTTCCTGACCGCTGGGACCGCACGTGGCCCACACCATTGGGAACTCGGCCCATCGGGGTTGGGCATCGGGGGTGGGCTGGCTGCTGACGCGCCAACAGCCTTGCGACTGCGCGCAGCACGCATCCCGATGATGCCAATTGGGAGGGGGCGGAGCATTGCAAACCGGCATCAACCCGCCACCCGCCCCGAATCCGGGCCGGGATTCTCCCTTACCCGGCAGGGCGGGGGGTCCCGGCGTGGTGGAGTGGCATGAACCACTCCGGTGTCGGGCCGCCCCAAAGGTGCGGAATTCTCCGCATCTTTAGGGGACAAGCCCTCACATTGAGGGGCTAGGCCTGCGCCGGAGTGGTTCCCACTCCGCTGGCTGGCGTGAACGGCCTTTGGCGCCATGCCAGCCGGGGCTGAAAGGACTTCGCCGGCCAGCGTAAGTCCACGCATTGCTGTTGCGGTTGCTGACGTCGTACCGGCGCATGCGCATTGCTGTTGCGGTTGCTGACGTCATACCGGCGCATGCGCAGAGGACGGGGTCTCTTTCGCCTCCGCCATGGTGAAGGCCATGGCGGAGGCGGAAGAAAAAGTGTGTCCCCATGGCACACGCCCGCCCGCCGATCGGTGGGCCCCGATCGCGGGCCAGGCCACCGTGGGGGCACCCCCCGGGGTCAGATCGCCCCGCACCCGCCCCCAGGACCCCGGAGCCCACGCGCGCTGCCAATCCCGCTGGTCAGGTAGGTGGTTTAATCCACGCCAGCGGGAGAGGCCTGTCAGCGGCGGGTCTTCGGCCCATCGCGGGCCGGAGAATCACCACGGGGGCCCGCCGACCGGCGCGCCGCGATTCCCGCCCCTGAATCTCGGTGTCGGAAGCCATTCTCCACCCGATCGTCAATCTTGATTTAGGCATCGGGCTACAGAGAATCCCGCCCATGGAATTTACAGCCTCATTTACATTGGGATAATTATCAAAGCCAAAACTTGAGAAATCAACTTTTTACTGCTTTGTTCCTGGTTTCAGTTTCTCATTAGTAGGCTGTTCGCCAGAGGCCCTCGAGCTCTGTGCAGAGCTAAGACTAGCACTGCTTTGTCATGCCATGGACTCTCCTGTGCAGCTCTCTGCAGCAGAATCAGTGTGAGATCTGGGCCCTCTCTTCCTTCTCACAAAACGATGATCGATCTTCAGTTCTTCACAGTCCTGTTACCTTGCTTGCTAGCAGCTAGAAAATAGAGGAATCTCACTTCTGTGATTTTGTGCCTAAAGCACAGAGGGTTATGCGTGACATTAGTGTACGTGCCGGGTGCGTGACCTGCTCTCTGCTGCCGCTTCTGGTGGGAAGACTGCATCGTTCGCATTTAAAAGCAGGTCGCAGCCGGCATTCAACTCAAAAGCCAGTCGTGGCTGACATTCTTAAAAGTCGGTCATTCGGTGCTTCTCCTGTGGTCGGGAACGCCACAACTGATCACTCCTCAACCCTCCTGGCACCCACCCATGCCCCACCTGCGGGTCGCGACCCAAAGTTTGGAAACCCTTGCTATAGAGGATATAGGAAACACTTCAGTAACAGCTGTAAATCAGGAGGTGGAAGGGAGAGAGGAACTTGGTGAAATTACAATGTCTCTGGAAGCGGTCCTGAGAAAATTGATGGAGCTGTGGACTGACAAGTCTCCAGATCCAGATGGACTTCATCCTGCTGGTTTAAAAGAGGTGGCTAATGAGGTAGTAGATATGTTGGTGTTAATTTTCCAAAATTCACTAGATTCTGGAAAGTACCAGCAGACAGGAAAGTAGCAAATGTGACCCTTCTATTCAAGAACGGAGGGAGGCAAAAGACAGGAAACTGTAGGCCAGTTAGCTTGACGTCCATCATGGAGAAGGTGTTGGAATCAATCATTAAGAAGGCCATAGCTGAGCACTTAAAGGTAACAGGACTGTGAAGAACTGAAGATAGATCATTTTGCTTGAAGGAAGAGAGGGCCCGGATCTCACACGGAATCAGAAAGAATTAGAAACAGGTAATTGGGAAGTGCCAGCATGTTTTTGTGAAAGGGAAATCATGTTTAACCAGTTTCTTGGAATTCTTCAAAGAAGTAAAATGTATTGTGGATAAAGTGGGGCCGGTGGATGTACTGTACTTGGATTTCCTGAAGGCATTTGATAAGGTGTCACATCAAAGGTTATTACAGAAAATAAAAGCTCATATTGAAGGGGTAACTTATTCGCATGGATAGAAGATTAGCTGACTGGCAGAAAACAGCGGGAATGTATAAATGGGCCTTTGTCTGATTGGCAGGATGTGATGAATAGAGTCCTGCAGAGGTCTGTGCAGGGGCCTCAGCTTGTTACAATTCAAATCAATGACTTAGATGAGGGGAGTGAAAGCATAGTAGCTAAATTTGCAGACAATACAAAGATAGGTAAAGAAGAGACAGATTTTGCAGGTGGAAAAGGATAAGTTGAATGAGTGGGCAAAGATTTGGCAGATGTAGTTTAATGCGGGAATGGTCACTTTGGCAGGAAGAATAAAAGAGCAGAGTATTACTTAAATGGAGAACAACTGCAGAATTCTGAGGTGCAGAGGGATCCAGGTGTTCACATGCACAAAATGTCACAAAATGTTAGTTTACAGGTACAGCATGTAATCAAGAAGGCTGATAGAATGCTATAATTTATTACGAGAGGAACTGAATGTAAAAGTAAATATGTTGGGCCAGATTCTCCATTTCTGAGGCTAAGTGCAGAGAATCTGTGGGGTTTTACATGGAAAAGATCGGCGCGGCTGGTCCTCGCTAGCCTCCACGGAATAAACGGCCGGAGAATAGCCGGGTTCGTGGCCGCACATGCGCACAGTGACGACATGCAGCGTTCGGGCTGTAAAACATGGCGCTGGCCGTGCGCGGACCAGACCTGCCAGATAGTGTCCCCCTGGCCACCTCCTTGCCACCCTCTGGCCAACCCCCACCAGTCCCCCCAGCCCTCGCAGAAGCCACCCTGGCCAGTAGTTTGGCTCCTGCCCGACATAGTCCGCAGCCGTCACGCCAGGTTCCCGCACGGCTGAGACCATACGTGAACCGCGGCATCGGGAACTCGGCCCATCGGGGGCGGAACATCGGGGGAGGGCCATGAGATGACGCCCTGAGGCCGTCCCAACGACCTGCGGAGTGCGCCATGATGACGTAGTTTCGGAGGGGCGGAGCGTACGAAACCTAGCTCAAACAGGCGCCGCCCCCGATTTCGGCATTAAAAGGGATTCTCTGCCCAATCGGCGATTATGAAATCGGCTTCGGGGAACGGAGAATCTCGCCCGTTATGCTTCAGTTATTTAGGGCATTGGTGTAAAGTTTTGGCCTCCTTATTTAAGGAGTGGTATAAATGAGTAATGGTGGTTCAGAGGAGGTTTATTAGATTGATACCTGGAATGAGCGAGTTGTCTTATGAGGAAAGGATGGA
This sequence comes from Scyliorhinus canicula, assembly GCF_902713615.1. Classification (NCBI taxonomy): domain Eukaryota; kingdom Metazoa; phylum Chordata; class Chondrichthyes; order Carcharhiniformes; family Scyliorhinidae; genus Scyliorhinus; species Scyliorhinus canicula. The sequence goes on from NC_052147.1 coordinate 58,232,513, forward strand.
CAGGCTTGGCTTGTTTCCACTGGAGTTTAGAAGAGTGAGGGGTGACTTGATTGAAGTTTGTAAGAACCTGAATAGTCTTGACAAGGTGGACATGGGGAGGATGTTTCCTCTTGTGGGTAAGTCCAGAACTAGTGGTCACTGTTTTAAAATTAAGGGTCAGGACAGAAATGAGGAGAATTCTTTTCTCTCAGAAGGTTGCGCAACTTTGGAACTCTGCCTCAAAAGGAGTGGAGCCGGGGTCACTGAATATTTTTAAGGCAGAGATAGATAGATTCTTGTCAGGCAAAGGAATCAAAGGTTACCGGGGTAGATTGAAATGTGGAACTCAACACAAACAGATCAGACATGATCTTATTGAATGGTGGAGCAGGCTCGAGGGGCCGAGTGGCCTAATTCTGCTCCTATTTTGTATGTTTGTACATGCCACTTCTCAATCTAACAGCATGATATTCAGACATGCATTTTCTTTTTTTTAAATAAATTTAGAGTATCCAGTTATTTATTTTTCCAATTAAGGGGCAATTTAGCGTGACCAATCCACCTACCCTGCAAATCTTTGGGTTGTGGGTGGGAAACCCATGCAGACACGGGGAGAATGTGCAAACTCCACACAGACAATGACCCGGGGCCAGGATCAAACCCGGGTCCTCAGTGCCGTAGGCAGCAGTGCTAACCACTGCGCCACCGTTTCGCCTAGGCATGCATTTTCTGGCAAAGAGTTTTTATTCTTAAACATCGGCATTTTTAACTGAAGCTGACAGAAGGGGGATAGAATGGTTAAACACCTTATTAAAAAACTGATTATAAATTTCAAAAGAATTAAAATCACACAGAATTGTTACCTTGATATTACACAGAGTTCCAGTAAGCTGCCACAATTGCAAACCATGAAATTTCACTCCTTTATTGAGCCATGAACATGAAGCATTGTAAAGCTGTGGTTATAAATGCAGCAACTTCTCTTCATCTGTTCCAAAGAATATTTGCATTTATTATGAACCAACTCATGCTTATTTCAAGATAAGTCTTTCACTTTCCCTTGCATTTTGGAAGGATTCAGTTCACTTTGGATTCTAAATTTGTCTGCTGGTTTATCAGTATTTGGACGCTGTTGTGTATTTACTTGATTAGTGCATGCAAGTCAAAATGGACATTTCCATGACCTGTGCTTCTTTATACTAGTCTGTATAGATGGAGAACATTTCCAGCTATATTTAAAGAGCATTCAAAAGATTTGATGTCATTTTCAGTTGAATACAGCGATTCAATGAGTACACCAAATGCGAGATTAATTATCCTGCCATCCATTAGTCTATCATGTGCATTGCAACCTCCATTCCCACTGGACTGCTGTGGACCAGCACCCCCCACTATGAGGTCGCTTACCAAAATCCCAAATAAATTACAGAAAAGAGATGAACACACCATGTCCCATAAGACCGGTGGGGGAATTCAGATAAAAGCACATAAGCAGAAGATCAACCATCCTTCCAGGCGCAAGATGGATGTATCGCAACATGTTCTCCTTCCAGATTAATAAATTTCACATGAATGAACATGGCCACAAATGTCTCCCAGAAGATCACCAAGAAATAGTTGAATCCATGCTGACATTAAAATGTAACTGACATTTGGATGTCGGGAAGGAGAGCTTTGCACATGTGCACGTGAGCTTTTCCTTGATCAAAAAGTAATATGGAACCAGCAGTATAATTTAGTATAACTCTGGCCAGAAGGCTTCCCAGCACTCGACCATTATCAAACCACTATATCATCATCTTAACAACTGTGAATATTCTTTTGGTAACTGGAAGCTGAGGTAAAGGATACGCCAAGTTGTCCTCAGCTAGTCGAAAAAACATGTAAAAATAAGCTTGAGAAATTTAGATGAGGAAAATAGACAAGAAATTACAGCTAAAAAACAAAAGGAAAGAACATTATTCTATCATTTCTGAGTTAAGAATATATTCATCAAATCTTAATGGTTATTTTTTATGCCACTTCTCAGAAGTCATGTTAATTTTTTTTCTGTGGAGTTTATCTTTGCTTTCCTTTGACAATGCGCAACTATCATTGATTACCAGCTGCTAGATGGTTTAATAATTGTTTTTTGGTAAGTTGCTAGAGTTACAATCAATCCTTGTTCAATATCGGTGTCCTGTGTATGCTAAAACAATCAAATGATGTGCATCTTGCAGCAATGAAAAATACGTCTTCATTGCAGATGGTTTTTTAACTAAGAAATAATGTTCCACCCAGACTCAGTAAACATATATTTTACACACTTAGCAATAAGCTGGAATAAAACTCTTGCTCCAGCGGTTATATTCATCTCAATGAAAAGCATAGTAAGATTGTAACAATTACTTTTTTGAAATGAGGCTGTATGGCGGGATATCAGGGAGGGAGACGGAGGGAGGGAATCGTGCATGCACAGATGTCACTGCTTTAATTCAGAATGCAAAAATCAGTGGAAGCTTTCCCTAATCCAACGGCATCAGGGTCTGAACAAAGGAACTGGGGCAGGGGGGAAAGAACTTTCAAATTCACGTGAAAATCAGGTAACTGGGCAGTGGCAAATCTAGTGGATAGCCATTGTCTTCCTGAGTCAGTGTTAAAGGAGACCTTAAAATGGGTGCTCGGAACAGGTAAGAGGTTGTTTAAATATGCAAATTGTTATGCCTGTTGTAAGACCACCAATGGAAATGGAAATGTGTCATTAGGCTAGGCATGAGGGTGGCACAGTGGTTAGCACTGCTGCCTCACAGCTCCAGGGACCCGGGTTCAACTCCGGCTTTGGTTCGCTGTGTGGAGTGTGTATGTTCTCCCCGTGCTTGCATGGGTTCCCTCCGGGTGCTCCGGTTTCCTCCCACAGTCCAGCTTTGATGGATTGGCCATGCTAAATTGCCCCTTAGTGTCCAGGGATATGCGGGTTAAGTGTGGCTATGGGGTTTACCGGGATTAGGGCCCCTCTTCTGCACTGTCAGGATTCTATGATGATGTGTCAAGCATGATAGCTTCAGTTGTGCTGAATAAGTGATTTAACGAGTGGCGATTAATGGCGTCAATGGAGGATGTCAGGAACAGGTAAGTTTTTAACCAGAAGAGAAAATGCTGGAAAATCTCAGCAGGTCTGGCAGCATCTGGAAGGAGAGAAAAGAGCTCGGTGACCCCTTGTCAAAGCTAAAATGCATAGGAAGTGGGAGATATTTATACTGTAGGGTGAGGGAATTAAAGATGAGTCATAGCCACAGACACCAAGGGAAGAGAGTGCTATGGGGCAGCACAGTAGCACAGTGGTTAGCACAGTTGCTTCACAACTCCAGGGTCTCAGGCTCGATTCCCCGTTGGGTCACTGTCTGTGCGGAGTCTGCATGTTCTCCCCGTGTCTGCGTGGGTTTCCTCCGGGTGCTCTGGTTTCCTCCCACAGTCCAAACATGTGAAAAATGAAATGAAATGAAAATTGCTTATTGTCACGAGTAGGCTTCAATGAAGTTACTGTGAAAAGCCCCTAGTCACCACATTCCAGCGCCTGTTCGGGGCGGCTGGTACGGGAATCGAAACGTGCTGCTGGCCTGCTTGTTCTGCTTTAAAAGCCAGCGATTCAGCCCAGTGAGCTAAACCAACCCCTCCACATGTGCAGGTTAGGTGGATTGATCATGATAAATTAGTGTCCAGAAAAAAGGTTGGGTGGGGTTACTCGGTTACGGGGATAGGGTGGAGGCGTGGGCTTGGGTGGGGTGCTCTTTCCAAGGGCCGTGCAGACTCGATGGGCCGAATGGCCTCCTTATGCATTATAAATTCTATGATTCTATGAATGGCAGTGCCCAGAGAGAATAAAAGGTGTGAAGGGCCAAACGGCAGAGAAACTAAAATCAGAGGGTAAGCTGTGACAGATGCAGACGTGGGGGGAGGGGGAACATGGGTGGGAGAGAGGTAAAATGGGAGGGGGAAAGGGGGAGAAAAGGTAAGGAAAGGGGGGATAAGAAAGAGGAAAGAGTGGGAAGAAATAAAAGGTAAAAGACAGTAAAATGAAATGGAATGAAAACAAAGGGGTCGAGCTAAAGGTGAGTTTTTGTTCTTTTTTATGAATTTTCAGCTTGCTGCTGGCCCATTCTAACCCTGATACCCTATCAACAATGACCCTGCTTGCCATCTGGCTCTGTGCAGAAGTCAGGCAATGAACCGCAGTCCAAATCTGGCACATTGCAGCAGAGCGCCCAATTGGTGCCCGTGACTTGCTGGCAAAATTCAAGTGAGAACCTAAATCTGAAATTATTCGGGCCTTCTAACTGCAGGTGCCTTTGGTGACGGTGACTTTGAATCCATTTTGGAGTGGATTATAACTTTCATCTGTGCAGTATCAGGGTATCTGGCACAGCCAAGGTTTGTGTGGAACTGGAAATCAGTATCGCTCAGAGTGTGATGTAAAGAGACACATGACTAGAGACTAGGGTCAGTTGTGGACTGGACAGAGACCTGCGTGGAAGCAAGCACAGAGTTAGTTCATAGCGTGGTCTATACCCTGTATATATGTGCATAGTTACGTGTTATCAATAAACAGTTAATGTTCAACCATACCAGACTCAGGACCTCTTAGTCACACCTTCGGCAGCACTTTCCAAACTCACGATCACTACCATCTAGAAGGACAATGACAGTAGTCACTCACCACCCTGACTTGGAAATATATCGCCGTTCCTTCACTGTAGTTGGGTCAAAATCCTGGAACTCCCTTCCCCACAGCACAGGATGTGTATCTACACCACATGGACTGCAGCGGTTCAAGAAGGAAGCTCACTGCCCTGGTCTAAAGGGCAATTAGGGATAGGCAAAAAATGCTGGCCTAGTTGGCGAAGCCCGCATCTTGTAAAAATTAATAAAAAATAAATAACAACAAACACTAGCAAGGACCAGTTGGGCCAAATGGCCTGTTTCTGTGCCATAAGTCCCATGTATTCTATTGTCCCTTGGATTCACGAGTAGCATAGCAAGTTCTCCAAAGACAGTGAACCCAGCGTTAGCAGCACATTCCTATCAGCTATTGCTATCAATTGTTTCTGCATTCCCTTTCTGCAGCTGTGATACTTAAATGTCAACATTGACTCCTACTCCTGACTTCGGTCCAATTTCCTGGTGTTGATTTAAACCAAAGGCCAGCAGTCCGACAGATCTAAGGAGAGGAACTTGTGAGTTGTAATCAAAGGTTTTTAAAGAGAGATGCACTGGAGCGCTGACTTTGGGCTGCATTAGGGTGCTAAAGTGGGACTTCTATGACTGAGGGAATTGAGTGAGGAGGGAGTGAGGTGCTCCTTTCATTTCCTACATTTCCTCAAAGAGTGTGAGGGGATTTTTGCAGCTGACCGGTAAGTAAGTCCTGCTGGGTATTTTACAAACTGGATTGAATTGTAAGTCATCGATTTAGAAAGGGGAGGGACTTAGTTGATTTATTCAAAAGTGGTGAGGGGCAATCGAAGCAATTTGGAAGAGAATCGGAGAACAGCACTGGGAAGGTAGAAGGTGTAACCGTAGAACAAAGCGGGAACGTTGGAGGTTAACCGGAGAGCAGAGCGGGAAGGTCGGAGGTTTAACCAAAGACAGAGCGGGAAGGTCGGAGGTTTAACCGGAGAGCGGGAAGGTCGGAGGTTTAACCGGAGAGCGGGAAGGTTGGAGGTTTACCCGGAGAGCAGAGCGGGAAGGTCGGAGGTTTAACCGGAGAGCGGGAAGGTCGGAGGTTTAACCGGAGAGCGGGAAGGTTGGAGGTTTACCCGGAGAGCACAGCGGGAGCGTCGGAGGTTTAACCGGAGAGCGGGAAGGTCCGAGGTTTAACCGGAGAACAAAGTGGGAACGTCGGAGGTTAACCGGAGAGCAGAGCAGGAAGGTCGGAGGTTTAACCGGAGAGCGGGAACGTCGGAGGATTACCCGGAGAGCAGAGCGGGAAGGTCGGAGGTTTAACCAGAGAGCAGAACAGGAACATCGGAGGTTTAACCGGGGAGCAGAGCGGGAAGGTCGGAGGTTTAACCAGAGAGCAGAGCGGGAAGTTCGGAGGTTTAACCGGAGACAGAGCGGGAAGGTCGGAGGTTTAACCGGAGAGGAGAGCAGGAAGGTCGGAGGTTTAACCGGAGACAGAGCGGGAAGGTCGGAGGTTTAACCGGAGAGAAGAGTGGGAAGGTCGGAGGTTTAACCGGAGAGCGGGAAGGTCGGAGGTTTAACCGGAGAGCGGGAAGGTCAGAGGTTTACCTGGTGGGCAGAGCGGGAAGGTCGGAGGTTTAACCGGAGAGCAGAGCGGGAAGGTCGGAGGTTTATCCGGAGGGCAGAGCGGGAAGGTCAGAGGTTTAACCGGAGAGCAGAGCGGGAAGGTCGGAGGTTTACCCAGAGACAGAGCGGGAAGGTCGGAGGTTTATCCGGAGAGCAGAGCGGGAAGGTCGGAGGTTTATCCGGAGAGCAGAGCGGGAAGGTCGGAGGTTTAACCGGAGAGCAGAGCGGGAAGGTCGGAGGTTTAACCGGAGAGGAGAGCGGGAAGGTCGGAGGTTTACCCGGAGACAGAGCGGGAAGGTCAGAGTTTTAACCGGAGAGCAGAGCGGGAACGTCGGAGGTTTAACCGGAGACAGAGCGGGAAGGTCGGTGGTTTATCCGGAGAGCAGAGCGGGAAGGTCGGAGGTTTATCCGGAGAGCAGAGCGGGAAGGTCAGAGGTTTATCCGGAGAGCAGAGCGGGAAGGTCGGAGGTTTACCCGGAGACAGAGCGGGAAGGTCGGAGGTTTAACCGGAGAGCAGAGCGGGAAGGTCGGAGGTTTAACCGGAGAGCAGAGCGGGAAGGTCGGAGGTTTAACCGAAGAGCAGAGAGGGAAGGTCGGAGGTTTATCCGGAGAGCAGAGCGGGAAGGTCGGAGGTTTATCCGGATAGCAGAGCGGGAAGGTCGGAGGTTTAACCGGAGAGTAGAGCGGGAAGGTCGGAGGTTTAACCGGAGAGGACAGCGGGAAGGTTGGAGATTTAACCGGAGTGCGGGAACGTCAGAGGTTTAACCGGAGAGCGGGAAGGTTGGAGGTTTAACCGGAGAGCAGAGCGGGAAGGCAGGAGCCAAAATGGGGACAAATATGAGAAGGGAGGTGGTCAGTGCAGGACTGAGGGTGTTGTACCTAAATGCGGACAGTGTAAGGAACAAGATAAATGAGCTTGTTGCGCACAGTGAAATTGGCTGGTTGATGCTGTGGACATCACAGAGATGTGGCTGCATGGGTACAGGGCTGGGATCTAAATATCCAAGGATATTTGTCCTATTGAAAGGACAGGCAGATGGACAAAAGGGGTGGGGTTCCATTGTTAATAAGGAATGAAATTAAATTGATAGCAAGGAGTGATATAGGATCAGAAGGTATAGAATCTGTGCAGATGGAGTTGAGGAACCGTAAAGGAAAAAAGACCTTAATGGGAGTTATGTACAGGCAACTTAGCAATAGTCAGGATGTGGGACAATAAATAAATCAGGAGATAGTAAAGGCATAGAAGAAAGGCAGTATTACAATAAACATGGGGGACTTCAATATGCAGCTGGACTGGGAAAATCATGTTGGGAGTGGATCTCATGAAAAGGAATTTGTGGAATGTCTAAGACATGTTTTTTTGGAGCAGCTTGTGACAGAGCCCACTAGGGAACAGGCAATTCTGGATTTGGTGATGTGTAATGAGGCAGACTTGATTAGGGAACTTAAGGCGAAGGATCCCTCAGGGAGCAGTGACCACAATATGATAGAATTTACCCTGCAGTTTGAGAGGGAGAAGCTGGAATCAGATGTAACGGTATTACAATTAAATAAGGGTAACTACAAAGACATGAGGGAGGAGCTGGCCAGAGTTGATCGGAAGACAGTGGAACAGCAATGGCAGGGGTTTTTGGGGGTTATTTGGGAGGCACAACAGAAATTCATCCCAAGGAGGAGGAAACATGCTAAAAGGAGGACGAGGCATCCATGGATGATAAGGAAAGTCAAGTACATCATAAAAGCTAAAGAAAACAATACAGGGTGGCAAGGATTAGTGGGAAGCCTGAGGATTAGGAAGCCTTTAAAAGCCAGCAAGGGACAACTGAAAAACCAATAAGGGGGGGCGAAGATGAAATATGAGTGTAAACTAACTAGTAATATAAAAGAAAATAGCAAGAGTTTTTTTCAATATATAAAAGGTAAGAGAGAAGCAAGAATGGACATTGGACCACTGGAAAATGAGGCTGGAGAAGTAGTAATAGGAAACAACGAAATGGCAGAGGAACTGAATAGTTACTTTGCATCAATCTTCACAGTGGATGACACCAGTGGGATGCCAGGACTTCAGGAGAATCAGGGGGCAGAGATGAGTGTCGTCGCTATCACTAAGGAGAAGGTTCTGGGGAAACTAAAAGGTCTGAAGGTGGATACGTCATCTGGACCGGATGGACTACACTCTCTAAAGGAGATAGCTGAGGAGATGGTGGAGGCATTAGTGGGGATCTTTCAGGAATCACTGGGAGCAGGGAGGGTCCCAAAGAATTGGAAAATGGTTAATGTAACACCGTTGTTTAAGAAGGGAGGGAGGCAGAAGACAAGAAATTATAGGCCGGTTAGCCTGACTTTGGTCAGTAAGATTTTAGTGTCCATTATTAAAGATGAGATTGCAGCATACTTGGAAGTGCATGTTAAAATAGGACTGAGTCAGCATGGCCTCATCAAGGAGAGGTCATCTCTGACAAATCTGTTAGAATTCTTTGAGGAGGTAAGAAGGAAGTTAGACGAAAGAGAACCAGAGGATGTGATCTATTTCTAGAAGGCTTTTGAACAAGGTGCTGTATCGAGGCTGTTAAATAAGTTAAGAGTCCATGGTGTTAAGGGTAAGATACTGGCATGGATAGAGGATTGACTGACTGGTAGAAGGCAGAGAGTGGGGATAAATGGGTCTTTTTCAGATGGCAGCCAGTGACTAGTGGTGTACCTCGTGGGTCGGTGCTGGGACCACAACTTTTCACAATATACAATAATGATCTGGAAGAAGGAACTGAGGGTACTGTTGCTAAGTTTGCAGATGATACAAAGCTATGCAGAGGGCCAGGTAGCATTGAGGAAGCAGAGGGGCTGCATAAGGACTTGGACAGGCTAAGAGAGTGGGCAAAGAAGTGGCAGATGGAATACAATGTGGTAAAGCACTTTGGTGGGAAGAATGGAGGTGCAGACTATTTTCTAAATGGGAAAAGGCTTCGGAAATCAGAAGCACAAAGGGACTTAGGAGCCCTAGTTCAAGATTCTCTTAAGGTTAAAGTTGGCAGTTAGGAAGGCAAATGCAATGTTAGCATTCACATTGAGAGGGCTAGAATACAAGAGCAAGGATGTACATCTGAGGCTGTATATGGCTCTGGTCAGCCCCCATTTGGAGTATTGTGAGCAGTTTTGGGCTCGGTATCTAAGGAAGGATGTGCTGGCCTTGGAAAGGGTCCAGAGAAGGTTCACAAGAATGAAACCTGGAATGAAGGAAGAGCTTGTCGTATGAGGAATGGTTGAGGGCTCTGGATGTGTACTCGTTGGAGTTTAGAAGGACCAGGAGGGTCTTATTGAAACTTACAGGATACTGAGGGGCCTAGATACTGTAGAGTGAACATGGAGAGGATGTTTCCACCTGTAGGAAAAATTGGAACCCAAGGGCACAGCCTCAGACTGAAGGGATGATCCTTTAAAACATAGATGAGGAGGACTTTCTTCAGCCACAGGGTGGTGAATCTGTGGAACTCTTTGCCGCAGAAAGATGTGGAGGCCAAATCACAGAGATAGATAGGTTATTGATTAACAGGGGGATCAGAGGTTATGGGGAGGTGGTAGAAGAATGGGGATGAGAAACTATCAGCCATGACTGAATGGTAGAGCAGCGGGGATTACAGCTTACTGGGTCGGAATTTATCTACAGTAAACTTTGTTTTATCCAGCACCCTACCAACCAGACTTCTCTACTAATGATAATAATTAATAATAATCTTTATCATTGTCACAAGTAGGCTTACATTAACACTGCAATAAAGTCACTGTGAAAAGTCCCTCGTCACCACATTCCGACGCCTGTTCGGGAACACAGAGGGAGAATTCAGAATGTTCAAATGTCCTAACAGGACGTCTTTCGGGACTTGTGGGTGGAAACTGGAGCACCCGGAGGAAACCCACACAGACACAGGGAGAATATGCAGACTCTGCACAGACAGTGACCCAAGCCGGAATCTAATTGGTCATTTATAATTTTCCCTGAATACGAATCATCGCTTTTCCAACCAGAAGCCATTACAAAGTTATCCGTAACCCATGTGGTATATTCCATTATTTCATCCTTTAATATATTTTGTTATGTTGATTAGAAGCAAAAGTAATATTATTCCTTACTTCCTGAGTGCTTGCATGTTAGTTCATGCCAGAACCAGTATGTCTAACGAACAGGCACCATCCATTCCCCATGTATGCTGGGTAATAAAGATTTTACTGTATCTCGAGGCGCAGGCTAGTGATTCTATAACTAACGAGTAAAATTGTCAGATTACAAGGTGCCGGGATATCTACCCCCCCCCCCCCCCCCCCCCCCCCGCGCGTCTGGTAGGCTAACTGGGTATCTTTAACACCAAAGAAACAAAGGATGGATCATCTTTTACACACACCACAATCAAACATCTGTGTGTATCATAACCCACTGAGTTCTGAATCAGCGGCAGTGTTGACTGGACCCATCTAAGGCGTTTGTTTCGTTTCAGCTCTCATTTGAACATTTGAAAATCAACCACCTCTTTTCCCAGCTCCTAATGTCCTTACTGCAACCACGCTTAGGTTTAAACCAGAAGATATTCCCGCTCTCTTCAACCGACATACTTTCTAGCCAGAATTTATGTCCATAAATCGGATAGAATATTGAAAATCAAAATAAGGGAAAAAAAGCAACAAAAAAAGTCCATATGTCTCGATATTTTGACACTTAAATTTGTGATGAGAAAAATAGGAATCACAAATTAGTTACGTGGACAGCAACCCACAAAGATGTTCAAATATCTCTCAAGCCGGGCTGAAACTATTCCATCAAGAGGGACATGTTGAAATTCTGCAATGTTTTGCTGCACCTTATCAAACATAAGGTTGGTCTTTTATTAATGAGGAAAAAAATCACCCGAGAAGACAGAAAACAGCAAAAATAGTAAAGTATTTATTCAGCAAAAAACACAAACTCTGGTCGTGCTGCAGCAGCCAAATGCCAACTCCTGCTCAGCACAATCCCATGGCATTATCAAAGTAAAATAATCAAACTAGCAGATAGGAAAAGAAAACATAGAAGCCATCAAGATTTCAGTGCAAAGCCAGCAATTTGCATGGACTGAGCTGGATCACGGTAATGAGTTGAAAGCAGAGAGGTTATTTTCTGTTTTCACAATTCCAGTAGGAGGCTTCGCTGCTGGAAGTGCAAAGTTGGAAAATTATCCCTGAGGATTCTAACATTTTATTTTAACAAACCTGCGGTAGACCATTTTCCCTACTGGCAACCTTAAAAAAATAAACCAACTCACCAGCTTGGAAATCACATCACAGTGTAATTAGTTTTGGCTTTTTGCTCCAGTTATTCCCTTGTGGCTCTCTACAGTACTTCCTAATGATGAATGACTAATTCTTTATCAATTACAATGGCATCCTTTACTTTTGCTTTTGCCTAGTTAACATTCAAATAACAGCTTTTTATGAGCAACATTTAGATGAGGGGCTGGATTCTCCGCAGTCCTGCGGCGAACGCGATTTTGGCGCAGGGGGCGGAGAATTGATCTTCCCGACCGAACGCAGCCGCCCTGGTGGGGGCGGGAGGATCCAGCACCAGGGGGGCCTTATGGGCGGCCAGGGCAGCGATCGGTCCGGTCTGATGCAGGGGCGCGGGGCCGATCGGGGGGACCTTGTTTCTTGGTCTTGGTCCGCGGTCTGAGTCCGCCATGGTGCTCGGCGTGGCCGCTGGAGGTTGCCGCCCTGCACATCCACGAACCTGGAACTGGAAGTGCGGGGGCCCGTATCCGCAGCCAAAGCTGCGTGAAGCTCCCCAGGTCCATGCGAGCCCCCCGCAAGTAGGTGAATAGCTGTTTATTTTTTGCAGGAAACTGGGGAGTGAAACACCAGCGTTTTCATGCCGGCGTGGGTACACGGCCCCATTTTTAGAGAATCCAGCCCCCAGTGTTTAATGAGAGTAATGTATCTAAGCCTGCTGACCATAGCAAGCTAGTTAGCAATTTAAGTTTTGAGGAGGACACAAGAAGACTGCAAATGGGATATAAACAGGTGAAGTGAAAGAGCAGAAACGTGGTAGATGGAGTGTAGTGTGGGAAGTGTGAGGTTTTTCATTTTGCCAATAAGAATAGAAAAGCAGAATATTTTTTAAAAGGCGTGACACTTGTAAATGTTGATGTTCAGATGTGTGTATTCAGAGAAAGAGCATAAGGTTAGTTAGCAGCCAAAAGAGAAAATGCTGGAAAATCTCAACAGGTCTGGCAGCGTCTGTAGGGAGAGAAAAAAGCTAATGTTTCCAGTCCAGATGACCCTTTGTCAAAAGGTTAGTTACCATGCAGGTACAACAAAAAATTAGGAATGCAAATGGCATGTCACCCTTTACTGCAAGGATTGGATTGGATTTGTTTGTTGTCACGTGTACCAAGGTACAGTGAAAAGTATTTTGCTGCGAACAACTCAAACAGATTATTTAGTACATGAAAAGAACATAAAATAAAAAGAAAATACATAATAGGGCAGCACAAGGTACACAATGTAAATACATAGACACCGGCATCGGATGAAGCGTACAGTAATGTAGTATTAATCAGATCAGTCCATAAGAGAGCCGGTTAGGAGTCTGGTAAAAGCGGGGAAGAAGCTGTTTTTGAATCTGTTTGTACATGTTCTCAGACTTCTGTATCTCCTGCCCGATAGAAGAAGTTGGAAGAGTGAGTAAGCCGGGTGGGAGGGGTCTTTGATAATGCTGCCCGCTTTCCCCAGGCAGCGGGAAGGGAGGCAGGTTCGTGTGATGGACTGGGCTGTGTTCACGACTCTCTGAAGTTTCTTGCGAGGAGTTTGGAATACAAGAATGAGCATTGCGACAATTATATTGTGTATGGTCATACCACATCTGGACTATTGTGCGCTGTTTTAGTTTCCGGGCGGGATTTTCTGGCGATTCCGGTCCTGCCAAAGGTGACTCCCCACCACTGGTTGCTCTGCAGCCTGGGTGCGATCAATGGGAAGCCACATTGACAGCAGCGGCACAGGAAGATCCCGCCATTGGCCATGGTGCGGCCCACCTCCGCAAAACCCGACCTTCTTAATTTTAGGAAGGATATGCTTGCATTGGAGGTGATACAGAGAAGGTTCATGAGATGAGATGAAATGAAATGAAATAAAAATCGCTTATTGTCACAAGCAGGCTTCAAATGAAATTACTGTGAAAAGCCCCTAGTCGCCACATTCCGCCGCCTGTTCGGGGAGGCTGGTATGGGAATTGAACCGTGCTGCTGGCCTGCCTTGGTCTGCTTTAAAAGCCAGCTATTTAGCCCTGTGCCATACCAGCCCCTGGTTCCTGGGATAAGTGCGTTGTCCCATGATGAAAGGCGAGGTGAATAGGGCCTGTGCTTTTTGAAGTTTAAAAGAGAGAGAGTTGATCTCTCTGAAACAATACTGTGAAGGGGCTTGGCAAGGTGGTCACTGAGGAGTTGTTTTCTCTGGCTGGGGAATCCAGAGCTCGGTGGGGGGGGGGGGGGGGGGGCGCATGGCCTCAGGATTGATCACTATTGATCAGGGGGTTGATCATTTAGGACTGAGTTGAGGAGAAATTTATTCACTCAGAGGGTTGTGAATCGCTGGAATCCAGAGGGTTGTGGAAGCTCCAACAGGAGTACATTCACGACCGAGATAGACAAATTGCGCTCTGCCAGGAAATCAACAGAATTGGGAGGTGGGAGGGAAAGATGAGTGAAGGCAGAAGATCAGCCATGATCTTACTGAAGGGTGGGACAGGCCCGAGAGGCGGTACGGTCCACACCTGCTCCTATTTCTTACTTTCTCACATCAAACCTGTAACTTTTAAAACAGTTTACGCTTCTTTTTAGATTTTTGACTTCAGCATGTACCATATGGGTGCCGGCTGGAGGAAGTGTGTTGGTGAGAGTCTCAAATCAATTTGATGGTAAAGGCCCATTCAAATTTCAACTTGAACACTGAGGAGCAGCTTGCCACTTTAGTGTGGTACAGGAAATCTGGAAAAGCAACAGAGCAGGGAGCCTGCAGCACCAAAGGTGTGGACTGATGGGCGGGGGTGGGGAAATGGAAGGAATTATCAAAGAGCCGCACAGGTCGGTCGCAAGGAGGCGGGAGGGCAATTATTCCCATCCTGAAAAGCTCAGAAAGTGCTGAAAAGAGTTCTTTATTTTCGTGGCAGGCCTTTGAGGGATGTTGGTTCTGGCCCGATTCACTTCGGCATCTCAGAGAATCCGGCTTCTTTCCAGTAAGGCTGTTGGCCAAATCCAGGCTTGCTCGAAAATCACAACGGGGCAGTTACCACACAGGATGGTGACGGCAAGTCCTTCCTTGCAACTGTGTCTCTGTGACTAACATGGTGCTGAAAATCAGGGCTTCTGTATCCATTGACCAAATCTTCCCAGTGTGACTACATTTGCACCGAAAGCCTTGTGTTAATCTGTTCGATCTGGAGTCTGTTAATTTTACTGAACCCAGTTCAAAAAACAAAACCAGTTACCCGGAGGTCACTGTACAAAATTGACCGTGCTAAACATTTGAGAATAAATACACAGATATAGTGTGATCCTCCATTATTAGCATTTATCACAAATCAGTTTCTTTTAAAAACTGTAGACTGTCTTGGGATACCCTTTCTTAAGGGCAGCACGGTAGCATTGTGGATAGCACAATTACTTCAAAGCTCCAGGGTCCCAAGTTCGATTTCGACTTGGGTCACTGTCTGTGTGGAGCCTGCACATCCTCCCCGTGACTGCGTGGGTTTCCTCCGGGTACTCCGGTTTCCTCCCACAGTCCAAAGATGTGCAGGTTGGGTGGATTGGCCATGTAAAATTGTCCAAAATTCTATGATTAACCTAGGACAAAAGTTTGGCGCAACATCGTGGGCCGAAGGGCCTGTTCTCTGCTGTATTTCTCTATCTGACCTTACAATGTTTGAAATTATACTTGAAACGCGTAATTTTACCAAGATGTAAATTTCATATTTAAACTTTTCTGCCAAGTAATCAAAAGACCAGTCTGGATTCTCCTTTTCAGGGACTAAGTGTTGAAGCCGGGGCCGAATTGGGGGCGTTCAGCAACCACGGAAGCGGCGCTGGTCCCAGAGCAATTCAGGGTCTGTTAATGGGCTCGCACTGGCTCCATGTACAACTAGTGCAATTCCAATGGAAAACGGTGTCCGATTCTCCAAGGTCGTGATTGGCACTCGTGAGGCTGACACGTTACAGCCACATATGAGCAATCCACTTTTCACGCACTCTCATTCCAGCCAACAGGATGGCAGCACAGAGGGCGGCACCCTGTTTTGCAGATGAAGAGCTCGAGACCCTGCTGGACACCGTGGATGAAGGCCACTATTCCTGCTTGGATTCCAATAACTATTGTCTGCAGAGGGTGAAAGGCAGACATGTTAGCACGGTGCGTACCCCCCGTGTCCAACCAGGTCCAATGGGCTGCACGATGGCCCCAGCCAGCCCCTGACCTCGCATGTTCCCCTGCCAGCCCCTCCCTCCACTCCCATCCCCACCACCGGCCGTTCCCCCTGGGTACTCTGCCCTCCGTTCTGCACCCCTGGTCCTGTCGGTGCCTGGCAAACATGGGAGCCTCAGGCGTACCAGTGGCTGGCACTACCCATGCCAATGGTACGCTTCGTTGCCCCTGTCCGGCACCTGCCTTTAGGGGCAACTGTGGCCATTTCCCTGGGGTAGGCAGCATGCTGGGCCCAGGTTGTGGGAGGGGTGGGGGGGGGTGGGGGGAGGGTTTGTGGGGAGGAGGTGTAGTGGAGTGCCGGGGTGGTGGAGTGGAGGGCCGGAGGTCGAATGCAGGGGTGGTGGGTGGAGTGCAGAGGTGGTGGGGTGGGGCCACCCATATGGTCGGTGTCACTCTGCGCAACCACAGGCAAAGGGGTGCGCACCAAGATGGATGCCTTGCAGGCCGCAGCAATGGCCATTCATGCCTGGACACCTTGGTCACGAGAGGGTCACCACGACACCATGACCAATCCCCTGGTCACCCCGACACCCTCCCGCTGATCTGCTCCTGGAAGATGCCCCCCTGCGCCCCCAGCTAGCCCTGCCTGTGGCAGGACCGGCAGCCCACGGTTGTGCCCCCGAATATCCTACCTCCACCCTCTCCCTGAGCATCCACAATGCCTGTTTCCCGAGTTTTAAAACTACAAGTGAACTTCGCCAACAATATTTACCCCGGCGGAGGCCATGGTGAATACCGGGTCAGGCCTGCTAATGATATGCCAACAGTGTTTACTATAATTGCGGAGTTGAATGCTTTGACACCGCTCTCGAGGCATGGCATTCTGTCAGACGGTGGGTTTTTAAAAAAAAATTTAGATTACCCAATTATTTTTTCCAATTAAGGGGCTTTTTAAGCGTGGCCAATCCACCTACTCTGCACATTTTTGGGTTGTGGGGGCGAAACCCACGCAGACATGGGGAGAACGTGCAAACTCCACACGGACAGTGACCCAGAGCCGGGACCGAACCTGGGACCTCAGCGCCGTGAGGCGGTTGTGCTAACCACTAGGCCACCGTGCTGCCCTGTCAGACGGTGGGTTACTGCCACAATGTTCGCCTCACGCACAATTCTCCACCCAATCGTGTTTCCCGATTCCAGCGTTAGCCAATGGTGAATCCCGCCCCCAAGACGTGTAGTACTTAATACATTTAAGCGGAATTTAAATGTTTTTGGTGTAATACCAAGACTGAAAAGACTTCACACTGAATGGCTGTAGGTGTTCGGTAAATAAGTATACGTTAACCCACAATGGCTTAAGCTGCGCAAATGTTTTCGGCAGAATTCACCCCAAATTGGCCAAACCAGCCGAAAGGTTCGAAGAATTTCAAGCGCTATTACATCCATTACAATCAAGTTCCCGAGACCTTTTACACTGGCTCAAGAAACATTAACGTGCTGAAGCCAACCTCACCCACAAAAGGCAGCGATTTCTATTGGACAACACTGATCTGTTTTCAAAATATGTTTTTATTTGTTTGCATTTAATTTCTAACAACACTGCTGAAAGAAAATTTAAATATAACAGAAAAGGAAACAAACGATCCAAAGAAAACACACAGTATAAAAGATAACGGAAATGGGGAAACAAAGTGATCCTGGTTTCTATCCATGGCTGACATATATATAGATTTGAGGCCTGTTGGCGTTAGGCCGCCCACAGTTGGTTATCCCAACCTCTTTGTTCCACTATTTACAGGTGACTCCATGGTATTAGACCATACCAGGGGCTTGTTCCGGGTCACGCAGGTGTGCCCCCTTGTTGCTGTAGCCGTCCCTCCTGGGTTCTCTCCCTTTGATGCTCTTTGCTCCTTCTGTCCTTCTTCCCCTGTGCTCTGTGTCGTGCTTTTCCCTTCTCTTCTCAGAGCCTGACGCCTCACTTCCTCCTTCTCTTCATCCTTTGTCTGATTCGGTCCCCTCTTCCCCCCTCCTCCCCCCCCCCCCCCCCCACTCCTTATTGGTTGCTGGTCACGACCATGTCCTCAAACAGGCTGGTGAGTTGCTTCCATGTGTTCGAGGGAACAAGCGGTCCTAGATCTTGTCCTGTGTAATGAGACAGGATTGATTCATGATCTCATAGTTAGGGATCCTCTCGGAAGGAGCGATCACAATATGGTGGAATTTAAAATACAGATGGAGGGTGAGAAAGTAAAATCAAATACTAGTGTTTTGTGTTTAAACAAAGGAGACTACAAGGGGATGAGAGAAGAACTAGCTAAGGTAGACTGGGAGCTATGACTTTATGGTGGAACAGTTGAGGAGCAGTGGAGAACCTTCCAAGCGATTTTTCACAGTGCTCAGCAAAGGTTTATACCAACAAAAAGGAAGGACGGTAGAAAGAAGGAAAATCGACCGTAGATATCTAAGGAAATAAGGGAGAGTATCAAATTGAAGGAAAAAGCATATAAAGTGGCAAAGATTTCTGGGAGATTAGAGGACTGGGAAATCTTTAGGGGGCAACAGAAAGCTACTAAAAAAGCTATAAAGAAGAGTAAGATAGAGCATGAGAGTAAACTTGATCAGAATATAAAAACAGACAGTAAAAGTTTTTACAAATATATAAAGCAAAAAAGAGTGGCTAAGGTAAATATTGGTCCTTTAGAGGATGAGAAGGGAGTTTTAATAATGGGAAATGAGGAAATGGCTGAGGAACTGAACAGGTTTTTTGGGTCGGTCTTCACAGTGGAAGACACAAATAACATGCCAGCGACTGATAGAAATGAGGGTATGACAGGTGAGGACCTTGAGAGGATTGTTATCACTAAGGAGGTAGTGATGGGCAAGCTAATGGGGCTAAAGGTAGACAAGTCTCCTGGCCCTGATGGAATGCATCCCAGAGTGCTAAAAGAGATGGCTAGGGAGATTGCAGATGCACTAGTGATAATTTACCGAAATTCACTAGACTCTGGGGTGGTCCCGGTGGATTGGAAATTAGCAAACGTGACACCACTGTTTAAAAAAGGAGGTAGGCAGAAAGCAGGAAATTATAGGCCAGTGAGCTTAACTTCGGTAGTAGGGAAGATGCTGGAATCTATCATCAAGGAAGAAATAGCGAGGCATCTGGATAGAAATTGTCCCATTGGGCAGACCCAGCATGGGTTCATAAAGGGCAGGTCATGCCTAACTAATTTAGTGGAATTTTTTGAGGACATTACCAGTGCAGTAGATAACGGGGAGCCGATGGATGTGGTATATCTGGATTTCCAGAAAGCCTTCGACAAGGTGCCACACAAAAGGTTGCTGCATAAGATAAAGATGCATGGCATTAAGGGTAAAGTAGTAGCATGGATAGGGGATTGGTTAATTAATAGAAAGCAAAGAGTGGGGATTAATGGGTGTTTCTCTGGTTGGAAATCAGTAGCTAGTGGTGTCCCTCAGGGATCCGTGTTGGGCCCACAATTGTTCACAATTTACATAGATGATTTGGAGTTGGGGACCAAGGGCAATGTGTCCAAGTTTGCAGATGACACTAAGATGAGTGGTAAAGCGAAAAGTGCAGAGGATACTGGAAGTCTGCAGAGGGATTTGGATAGGCTAAGTGAATGGGCTAGGGTCTGGCAGATGGAATACAATGTTGACAAATGTGAGGTTATCCATTTTGGTAGGAATAACAGCAAACGGGATTATTATTTAAACGATAAAATATTAAAGCATGCCGCTGTGCAGAGAGACTTGGGTGTGCTAGTGCATGAGTCACAGAAGGTTGGTTTACAGGTGCAACAGGTGATTAAGAAGACAAATGGAATTTTGTCCTTCATTGCTAGAGGGATGGAGTTTAAGACTAGGGAGGTTATGTTGCAATTGTATAAGGTGTTAGTGAGGCCACACCTGGAGTATTGTGTTCAGTTTTGGTCTCCTTACTTGAGAAAGGACGTACTGGCACTGGAGGGTGTGCAGAGGAGATTCACTAGGTTAATCCCAGAGCTGAAGGGGTTGGATTATGAGGAGAGGTTGAGTAGACTGGGACTGTACTCGTTGGAATTTAGAAGGATTAGGGGGGATCTTATAGAAACATTTAAAATTATGAAGGGAATAGATAGGATAGATGCGGGCAGGTTGTTTCCACTGGTGGGTGAAAGCAGAACTAGGGGACATAGCCTCAAAACAAGGGGAAGTAGATTTAGGACTGAGTTTAGGAGGAACTTCTTCACCCAAAGGATTGTGAATCTATGGAATTCCTTGCCCAGTGAAGCAGTTGAGGCTCCTTCATTACATGTTTTTAAGGTAAAGATAGATAGCTTTTTCAAGAATAAAGGGATTAAGGGTTATGGTGTTCGGGCCGGAAAGTGGAGCTGAGTCCACAAAAGATCAGCCATGATCTCATTGAATGGCGGAGCAGGCTCGAGGGGCCAGATGGCCTACTCCTGCTCCTAGTTCTTATGTTCTTATGTTTCGGAGGTTTTCCTCCGATCCTCTGATGGCAAATTTTATTTTTTTCACTTGAAGGAACTCTGCTAAGCCGGACGGCCCGTCTGCGGCCTTGGGTGTTGCTGCCGATCTCCAGCTCAGCAGGAGTCACTGGCGGGCAATCAGGGCGGCAAAAGCTAGGGCATCTGCCCCTCTCCCCATAGAGTTCTGGCTGTTCCGAAATCCCGAAGACTGCCACTAGCTGGCATGGCACCACCCTCACCCCCACAACTTTGGGCATGGCGTCGAAGAGGTCTGTCCAGTGCCCGCTGAATCTGAACCCCCCAGCTCTTTCTTACCCTCAATCGGTCCTGCTCCCTCAGGTGCATCTCTTGGAGGAGGATTATGTCGGACCTCAGGCTCTCCAGATGGGCGAAGACTCTGGATCTCTTCACCAGGCCCTTAAGTCCCCTGATGTTCTAGCTGACTATCCTGATGGGGGGTTTCTGTCCTCCACTGCCGCCCCCCCCCCCACCACCTCCGCTGTGGGATCAGCCATATTCACCATGTAGTTGTGCCCCTGCACTCCGGGGTTTCCCTTTGTTTGGGGGCCATCCAAGGTGGCCGCTGTTGACTTCTTTGTTCTGGCTGTCCCCACGTGCGACCTGTTGTAACCAGCATTTTACCCCCCTCCTCCCCTCTCCCCATCTATCACCCGCTCCCCTCCAAAAAAGCTACTCTCACCAACACCCCCTCCTGTGCCCAGTGTGCTCCCCCTTTCCCACCCCTCCCTCCCTTGCTCTTCTCTCCATACCCTTCACCCCGATCCATTGCTCTACCCCCCCCCCCACATTTGCCAGGCGCTTACTCCCTTTTGAGAGCTGTGCCTGTTACGTCCTGTTACGTCCGTGTGTTCACATACTCGCTTGTTTGGAGGCTCCCCACTTGTGAGCGTTTCCTCCTACCTTTTGCACATTTTGTTTCTCCCCTCCCTTCTCTCTCGGTCTCCCTCTGCCTTACTCCCCACCTGGGACGTGCAGCTGGTCGTTCCAGTAAGCGGCATAAAAAGAAATAGAAAGAAAAGACAAAAAAACATCATTAGTGGTCCATGTGTGCCCCTAACTGCTGTCTTTCCAGTCCGTTCTTCTTAACAAATTCATCTGTTTCCTCTGGCGTGTTGAAGTCGGACTCCTTGATGCCAAATGTCATCCATAGTTTTGTTGGGTACAGCATCCTGAACCGCACTTGTTTTCAAATAGGGCCACCTTGGCGCCATTAAACTCGGTCTGTCGCTTGGCCAGGTCCACCATAATGTCTTAATAGATACAGAAAATATGCCCTCTCATTTGTAGGACCGCGTGTTCCTCGTCCAGTTCAAAATTCATTCCTTGTCCTGGACCTGTTTGTTTTGGGTGGGGGGGGGGGGGGAGGGCAGGTTTTGTGGGTTTAGTGGTCAATTTCCAGGTTAAATGGGCCGAAGTTAAAGTTTCTAGAGGAGAGACACCTTTTGTGCAACTGTTCAGCACAAGGCCACCACCGGAAGGCCTGACAACACTGACCTAAACCCTTCAATCACAGGAAGCAGTTTGGCCGCAAAACTGGGCTCAGCAGCTGCTGTCTGCTGTGGGAATCCAGAGCCGTAAACATGGCAACCAATCTGCTTCCAACCACTTGCGGCAGAGTCCGTGCAGCCACATCATGCTTGGGAAGTACTCTAGCATGGGCATGTTGTGTGTTCTAGTGAAAACCTAAAGAGTGAACAAGTTGTGATGCTGGGCAGGATCCCTAATAGTTCAGGGAGTTGGCGGCCAAGGACACGTGGTGAAGCTTTGATGTTGGTGAAGCGCTGCTGTCTTTAAACATGAAACTCAGGAAGTGGAGAAAAAACAGAGCTTTAGAATCCTTGAAATGCTGCAAAGGAGACACGGCTCAGAACGGCACTCAGAGATGTCAAAATCTTCCGCCAGCTGCTGAAAAAGGACAAGGAAAGCAAACATGTACCGAAGGCAGCAAATAAGATACTGAGTGAGTGAATACGGCACTAAACTTTCCAACCCCAGCCCCCGTCAAATTGAAAGGCGACACATGGAAGAACTGGCCGTTTTTTTCACTTGCAGTGGCAAAAACTATGAGCTTGCAACAGGGCTAATTAACAAGCCGGCACCGATAAGTATAGCCATCCTTCTAATGCTGTTACAAACTATACCACCTAAATCTGACTGACGACCAGGAAAACAAATGGCAGAGGTTCTGAAAGTCTTGGACGAACGCTTTGAATGCCGAGTGAATGTTGTGTATCAATGCCCTGGCCTGAATTTTCCAGCCCCCCCCCCCCCAAACACCCTCCCCCCCCCACAACACCCTCCCCCCCCCCCACAAACACCCTCCCCCCCCCCCAAACACCCCCCCCCCCCCAAACACCCTCCCCCCCCCCCCCCAAACACCCCCCCCCCCCCCAAACACCCTCCCCCCCCCCAAACACCCCCCCCCCCCCAAAACCCCCTCACACCCCCCCCCCCCCCCCCCAAAACACCCTCCCCACAGCAGGGTTTACCACGACAGAGGCAGCTCGCCATTTGCTTCCGATGGGATCTTCCGGCCCTGCCAAATCAATGACAATTTGCATGGCTCGCCCGTCCTGCCGCTGGGGAACCTGCAGTGACTTCATCGGGACAGGAAGATTCCGCCATCAGAAAGGGCTGTAAAATCCCACCCTCTGCCTTCAACTCAAGGTACAAATGTGATCGATGAACAGGATGTAACTGCAGTAACACAGATTGAAGAATCACGTGAATGCGGACAGCTAAAAGATGATCTGATATAAGGTAGTGTCGAAAAAAAGGAGCGGGGGAGGGGAAGGTATCGGAAATTTATAAAGAGCCGACGGATTGGGAGGGAGCCCCGATAGGGGAAGTGAAGCGAAAGTGGGAGGAAGAGTAGTGTAGGGAGTTGGAGGCTGGGCTGTGGGAAGATGCCCTGAGGTGAGTCAATGCGTCCTCGTCATGTGCCAGGCTTAGCCTGATGCAATTCAAGGTGGTCCACAGGGCACACATGACCGTGGCCCAGATGAGCAGGTTCTTTGAAGGGGTGGAGGATAGGTGTGGCCGGTGTGGGGTGGGCTGCGAATCATGCCCATATGTTTTGGGCATACTCGAGGCTTCGGGGATTTTGGCAGAGGTTTGCCGACGTCATGTCCACGGTATTGAAGGTAAGGATGCTTCCGAGTCTAGAGGTGGTGATTTTTGGTGTGTCGGAAGACCGTGAGAGTCCAGGGGCTGACAGAGGCCGATGTCCTGGCCTTTACATCCCTGGTGTTCCAGAGACGGATCTTGTTGGCGTGGAGGGACTCAGAACCCCCGAAACCTGGGTATGGGTTCGTGACATGGCTGGGTTTCTCCGGCTTGAGAAGTCCTGGGGGGGGGGGATCTGGCTCTGGGAGGATCCCCACGGTGGCCTGGCCCGCGATCGGGGCCAACCGATCTGCAGGTGAGCCTGTGCCTTGGGGGCACTCTTTCCCTCCGCGCTGGCCGCTGTAATGGTCCGCTATTGCCGGTGCGGAGAAGAACCCACTGCGCATGCGCTGGGATCACGGCAGAACATGCTGGTGCTCCCACGCATGCGCCAACTTGCGCCGGCGCCAACAGTGCCAATCACGCCGGCGCCGGCCTAGCCCCTGAAGGTGCGGAGGATTCCGCACCTTCCGAGCAGCCCGACGCTGGAATGGTTCACGCCACTCCTCGGAGCCGGTACGGCCCGCCCTGCTGGATAGCGGAGAATCCTGGCCAATAACTTTCAATTCTAAAGTTGTCAAAACAAAGCAAGAGCTGAAAAATTCAACCAGATGTACAGCCAGGCAAAACAGGGGGCAGAAAAGGCATGCAAAGTTGTGATCTTGAGAGAGTCATTGAACAATCCATAGCCCGTAACGTCCGGCTAGTGGCCGAAAGCCACGGGCCACTGATTCGGAGATGGAAAAATACACACTTACCCGCGCTTGGATATCGTGGCTAACCTTCCTCTCCATGCGGCAACCTCTGGCCTCCAGCGCAACAGTCTGCGTCGGCTCCCACGTGGCACCGGAGGAGTGCGGCCCAAGCCCCTTATGACAGGAACGCATTGGGAATGCCCATTTAGGGCAGGCATTTAAACTGCAGATTTATATTGAAGACAACAGACAACATGGTTAGCAAGTGTTTTAAAGATATGTAGCATTTTTTAAATAGTTTCCTTTTGCCCTTTCTCTTATTCAGGCATTGCTGCTGTTATTGTTTTTTGTAAAAATAATTTTTTATTTTCTTAAGATTAAATGTGATTATTTAGAAGTGAACTTAGGTTTGGTTATTTGTTTTAAATCTGCGAAACTTATTAAACCTGCATAATATTATTCTATAACTTTATGTGTGACATGCTTAAAAGTATGTGTATGTTTTAATTTAGATTATGGCCATGAGATTTTAAAAGTACCCCAGAGATTTTGCTGCACCTGCTGCACAAATCTCCGTTGGCGGGATTCTCCATTCCACTGGCAGCGCATCCACGCCCGTGCGTTTTCGATGACGTGGGGTGACCCAAAATGGGAAAACTCCGTGACCTGGCTGCGGGAAAGGAAAATCACACTGCCAGCAGGGGAAAACGGAGCTGGCGTGTTGGAGAATCCCACCCCTGATATTTTCTTAATTGGTGTTTGTAGGATCATAGCGTCGCTGCAATGCAGAAGAAAGCCATTCAGCCCATCGAGTCTGCACCGGCGCTCCGTAAAAGCACCCTACCCAGCTCAGGCCCACTCCCCCACCCTATCCCCATAACCCCACCTAACCGTTAGACACGAAGGGGAAATTTAGCATGGCCAATCCAGCTAAGCTGCACAATTTTGGACTATGGAGGGAAAACAGAGCACCTGGAAGACAGGTGACACAGTGGTTAGGACTGCTGCCTCACAGCCCTAGGGACCCGGGATGAATTCCAGCCTTGGGCGAATGTCTGTGTGGAGTTTGTACGTTTTCCCCTTGTCTGCGGGGTTTGCCCCGGGTGCTCCGGTTTTCCTCCACTGTCCCAAGATGTGCGGGTTAGGTGAATTGGCCATAATAAATTGCACCTCAGTATAAATGGCTGCATAGGTAGATTCCAGAGATAGGGCGGGGGAGTGGGCCTAGGTAGGTACTCTTTCAGAGCATCGGTGCAGACTTGATGGACCGAATGGACTCCTTCTACACTGTAGGAATTCTATGGTTCTATTCTGTGGTTCCAGGAAACCCACATGACATGGGGAGAATGTGCAAACACCACACAGTCATCAAAGGTCCAAATTTAACACGGGTCCCTGCTGTTGTGAGGCAGCAGTGCTAAACTGTGTGACCCTATGTTTCTCACTTGTTTGCTTCGATTGTCTTATTCGTTTATAATTATCTCATAATTAAATGCTGTGTTTTGATGTTTCAGTAAGACATTTGCAGAAGCTTGTAACGTTTAATTGAAAACATTTATTAACAAAAAAAAAGTATATATATACCAAACTTTGAAATCAGTTAACATTTAACTGAATGTTTAATTTTATCTGCTGGGCAATGACATTTTGTGTAATAACCTCAACTTTTACAAATTTGCAATAAAATATATTTTCTCACATATACACAAAGGTCAATAAAATATATTTTTCACATAAACACAATGGTTCTGGCTATTTGTAAAGAGGAGAGGAGAGAAGGGGAAGGAGGGAGGGAGTGAGATGAGGAGTGAGAGAAGGTTCAGACATATCGATTGTTAATTTTACACTCTCAAAGTCTGAAAGCAGCAGCTGCTGAAGCGCAGTATCCTGGTACACATCTCCTCAGACATTATTTCGGGATTCCTTTGCCTGTACACTCTTAAGCGTGGGTAATAGATTCTCTTCCTTGCCAGGCAGAGCTGATGCCTGACTCTTCTCTCAAGATCCATGTGCCTACATCTAAACCTCAAAACTAGTTCAAGGATTTTAAGAAGCCAACCTATTACTGTAATGATCTAGCAGAGGTGAAGCATGACTACAGATTTTGAATCGGCACTGTATTTTGCAATACCTGTCAGAGAGATAGTTCACATTAGTTTACAGGAGGCTTACAATATGTCAACTAAGGCAACTTTGTTAAAGCATTTGAAGTAATCACTAAGGCTTATAAGGATGAACATTACATTAAGGAGACTTTTATACAACACAGCTTAATACATTGCAAAATCTAAATGTATTTTAACTCTGGGAGGACAGGTGTGCTAACAATAGTGTTCTTGAAGGAGTCAACAGCACTAGTATCGAGGCCTTGGTCATCCAAAATCAACTCCACTGGGCTGCCCATATGCTTAGGATGTCAGTGTCCTGACACCCAAAGTAAATCTTCTTCACCCAGCTCAAGGAAGGATCCCTAACAAGAGGAGGACAAAGGAAGCTCTTCAAAGACACCTCAAAAGCTTACCTCAAGAAATGGAACATTGGTGTCAATGCCTGGCAGACCTTTGCTCACAAGAGACCTACTTGGAGGAACCTCCTGATTGAAGGGACACAATTCTTCATGAACACCTGAAGGCAAGATGAGGCCTGGAAAAGGAGCCTGGGAAAGGAATACCCGTGACGTCCTGGGGCTCAGGAGATGCAGATGTGCCTACCCCTACCAATATTCTGTTCTCACCTGTTACCTGCTTCCCTCTACTGCACGAGAGAGTGAAATATGTCAATGAGTGTGTTGCAAAGTGTTTAGGTGACGTGCCTGTCATAGGTGAATAGCCAGAAATATGAGGAAGCTGTGGGAAATGGGTGTGACGCTTGTAGTATTTATATGTGTGTAAGGTTGACATGGAACATCTGAATATTGGACACAAATCTTGATTGCTAATTGTGAGTGATGGGAGTTTGGTGCATTGAGCAATATTGGGATTGGTGATGCATGTGTTAGGAGAAGGCATTTGAGAACTTACTCAGTGGCCTTGACCGCCCGTCTGAGCTCAGTGAACTTTTTCTAACATTGCAACCAGGTCCTTTGGATCAGACTTCTTAAATTGACCTCAGCGTCCATTTGTTCTCATCATGGCATGCGCCTGGAGGGCTAGCTTGGCCACCTGTGGAAAAATTACCTCTCTACACCCTTCCACTTCCTCAACTTCCAGTGCTGCATCACAGAGCCTGGGAGTATTGTCTCTGCACTGTTGCTCTATTGAAGGTTATTCCTTCCCTTAAAGACTTTCACAAATAATTCCACCAGTGGCTGCAGTCAGAACGCACCTCCCATTTAGAAAAGGGCAGGCTGTATTTAAGAAGTGCAGGCTGGGTGTAAGTTGCGCTAGCCACATATGCCACTGGACCTCCTACTGAGTGTGCAGTCAGCAACATATTTAGTGCTACAAGGCACAATCATAATGCTGAGCAAACAGCACAAAGTTTGTGTGCTGTATGAAACACTTTGACTGGGCCCTAGTTAATCACGCCTTGTAATCCTCACCCAGATTTAAATGCATCTTTTGCCCTGTACCTCCGTACATCCTCTCATATTTGTATTCTACATCTCATATTTTTATGATTTAACAAAATACAGGTATAGAAGTCTTGTGGTGCAAGGATTCAGCAACATGATATGAATTTCTAAAGGTTTCCAGAAATGGAAAACTTTAATTGTCTAAACACCTGTTAGCTGTGCATTATTAATGGAGATGGGATTTTAATCTCCCTCTAAATTGCTGGTACCGCAGGAACAACAGTCGGCTATTGTCAATAACATTAACTGTCACATGAATGTAGCTTTTCTGATCCAATAGGTGGGATTTACATTTTTTCCTTCTACCCTTTGAACCAATGTTTAAGTATATTGCTTCTCTTTTTTTCCACTACCTGCCTTACTCTATTATTAGTGCACTTTATAATCAATCTTTATGGCTGCAAGTTGCATGCCTGAGCTGATCGCATATAACAAAGGTACAAGTGTGTGTGAGGCTTTGGATATGTTATCTTACATAATTCTTTCATTGTCTTTTAGATGCACGAAAGGACAAACCGAAGGCACTAAATTTACCTCTGGGCATCAACTTTTAAAAACGATAATCTTAGCTCGCTACGCATTAGTGGTCAATGGCACTGTGCCACTAATTTGACACATAAAAGTACACTGAGGCTGTTTACGTGGGGCAGGATTATGATCCAAGAATCTGTCAAACAAAATTCAGACATTTCCTTTGTGCACCATTGGAATTTCCCCCAGAATCAACTGTTCTTAAAGTGATAGCATCAGCTTTAATTGTAAATTTCCAAAGCAGTACACAGTGTCGCTTACAGACAGGGCATTTGATCAGACATTTAGTTATTTACATGCATCAGAGTTTATTGAAACCTTTAGGGAACTTCCACATAGTTTATAATGTTTGAGGTTTTAACATGACGTGCAGCCAATATTTTTAGGTTAAAATCTTCCCTAAAATGATAGTCACATCTAAACATGTTTAGAGGAAATCACAGCCGACAATAATGAAATTGGAGCAGCCCACTCCCAGTAGAATATTTTGATCATAAAATCATAGAATTCACAGAGCAGAAGGAGGCCATTCGGCCCATCGGTCCGCACCAGCCCTTGGAAAGAACACCTCACTCAAGCCCACACCTCCACCCCATCCCCATAACCCAGTAATCCCAGCCAGCATTTTTGGACACTAAGGGCAATTTAGCATGGCCAATCCACTTAACCTGCACATCTTTGGACTGTGGGAGGAAACCAGAGCATCCGGAGGAAACCCACGCAGACACGGGGAGAACGTGCCGACTCCGCACAGACAGTGACCCAAGCTGGGAATCGAACCTGGGACCCTGGAGTTGTTAAGCAACAGTGCTAACCACCATGACTGTGCCGCCCAATAACTATTAACACCATGAAAATTAATTGATATTTCTCTTTCCATCAAAGTTGCTTGCTTGTATGTTTGCCGCACTAATATAATACATCCACCAAATAATATTTTACTGCTAGAGATTCCAAAATTTTTAAATGACTCATAAAGATAAGAATTATAACTTACTGAAGCAATGTCAAGGAGTCAACTGGCAACTACTTATCCTAATGGTGTTGTGGCAACTGCAGCCATGTTCTTATTTCTCATGTATTTTATGTATTTAATACCAATTACAAAAGTCCAACTGTTTAAAAAAACAAGTATTTTATTCATGATCAGCTCTGCAAATTAATGAATGCTGAAGTTTTTGTTTAGAAAGTGGAAACAAATTTTCTATAACTCCTTTTTTTCACTGTTTATCTCCCTTTTTGCTCTTTCTGGACCATGTACTTCCTACGGGCAAGCTGCTCCCAGGGTTCATTATAAACATTTTGGAATGGTTGTAAGGGGGACACTGTGCTGCAATTTTCTTAGAATTTCCTTTCCTTTTTTCTGGACTCTGCTTGGCAGCTTTCCAAAGCAACACAGTGGCATGGTAGCACAGTGATTAGCACTGTTGCCTCACAGCTCCAGGGTCCTCGGGTGTTTGGAGTTTGCACTTTCGCCCCGTGTCTGCGTGGGTTTCCTCCGGGTGCTCCGGTTTCCTCCCACAGTCCAAAGATGTGCAGGTTAGATGGATCGACCACGCTAAATTGCCCCTTAGTATCCAAAAGGTTAGTGGGGTTACTGGGTTACGGGGATAGGGTGGAGGTATGGGCTTGAGTAGGGTGTTCTTTCCAAAGATCGGTGCAGACTAGATGGGCCGAATGGCCTCCTTCTGCACTGTAAATGCTATGAAATACAGCTGAAATTGGAAACTGAGTCGGGGAACAGGTGGAACCTTCATTCCACCATTTTGTGCGACCAAACAGTTGTGCTGAGTCATTGTGCCAGCTTGAATTATGTTTGGGGCTTACTTGCCCCTGTTCTCTCTTGCAGCCTCCATTCCCATTTGAGGAAGTGACCTTCTTCTAGGCCTGGGCAAGTGGCACTCTGTTACTGTTTCTAATGTTTCAACGCAATATGAAACCTGGCTCCTCACTTGGTTTCTTATTACAAATATCTCAAGGGCTAGTTACTTAATGGTATGCAAAATCAATCTAGATAACTCTTGCCTTCAAATTGTCTGATCTCCGTATTGTGTCATCCCAACGATTATCAAGAACAGCCACTTGCCATGTGAAAAATCATAGACATGAACGTCTGCCCTACTTCCCCTTGGTTCCCAAGGTTTAATATTGAGTAATAAACTCAGTGGTCTAAAAAAGAGAATTGGCCTGAAAAATTTAATAAGGAGCGCTGGTAAAAATGGTTTAGTGATGAGTAATGGACCTAGCGCTTTAATGAGGACTGCTAGTCCCAGTTGTCTAATAAGAAGACACGGCCCTAACGATTTAATGAGGAGAGATGGCCCGGTAGTTTAACACAGAGTGCTGGCACTAAATTTTTAAATCATTCTACTTCCTTGGATTGTTCAACTACACTGCTCCTATGTTCCTTTTTAAATGACTGTACTTGTGCTCTTCTGCTAAGCATATGTTCAACAATTGGCATATAACACTTTTTTACAGACTGCAGTCCAATATTGGCATTTACAACATCCGCATGTTGGTACTCGCAAGCAGTCCATAAGAAGTTGTTATCCACCAGCAGTTAACATTAAACCATCAGGGCCAACAGTAAAATGTTATACAATACTTTGGGGAGCAGCATGTGGTAATTTCAATCATCTTGTTATACTGCTCCCCTGTTATAAAATGGGTTTTGGCTTTCTCCCAAACACCACATTATAATGAGAGTTTGCTATATATGTCAAAGCGTTAAGGAATTATTCACCCCCTGTTTAGAATGATTGAGCATTGGCATTTCTCAGACATTTTTCACTGATGCAGCAATATATACTTCAGCAGTTAAAGCATTGATGTGAAACACGATTATGAGAACGGCCTGATAGCTCTGTGGTGTTTGCTGTTGTTAACTCTTAATCTCTGCCCTCTCTAACATTGAACAACAGTTTTCAAATAGGAAATTGTTCATATAAGATTAGTGTTTCAGGACTTTGGAAATAAAGACATTTTCCATCGGTTTAATATATATTTTCCCAGTGAAGGTTTTTTTGAAAGGGTAACTGTCAGTTACTTTACGATCATGTCCTTTAATTTATAGAGTGTAGTATAGAACATTTTAGAGGAAGCTGCACTTACAAATACTCCAAAACCACTTCTTGAACAGATGGAATTATATTAGGCTTCTTACAAGGTTATTTCCCCTTATGTTCAAGTGCAAATGGTGACTTCTGTTTGTTTTTACATCACTGTCATGTGAGAGTACCTTTAAGAAATGGGTGTTTAAGAAATGTACCTTTATGAAATGAGTGTTTATCAGTGATGTCAGAGTGTGGGTGGAGCTGGGCTGTCTGTCAGCTTTTTACTTTCGTTTTGGGCTGTTTGCTGCAGGGTGTGTTTTAGGTTTGATTTCAGTGTTGGTGCTGAAGCCAGACAGAGCAGGTGTACTGTTGATCTCTCTGCCATGAAAAGACTATGGGCGGAATTCTCCGCTCCCTACGCCGGGTGGGAGAATCGCAGGAGATCCGCTCTCGCACGTCCCGCAATTCTCCCCCCACCCCCAAAATGGCGTGTCGCGTTTTGCGACATGCCGCTCAGAGAATCGCAGGCTGCCATTTTTAACGGCGGCACGCGATTCTCCGACCCGGATGGGCCGAGCGGCCTGCCGTTCGCGACCGGTTCACGGCGGCGGCAACCACACCTGGTCGCTGCCGTCGTGAACATGGCGTGAGATGCCCGTTTGGGGCTTGTGGGGGGCGTACAGGGGACTGAGCACCACGACCATGCTCGGGAGGGGACAGGCCCGTGATCGGTCCCCACTGATCGTCGGGCCGGCGTCTCAACGGGACGCACTCTTTCCCCTCCGCCGCCCCACAAGATCAAGCTGCCATGACTTGCGGGGCGGCGGAGGGGAAGACGGCAACCGCACATGCGCAGGTTTGAGCCGTCGTGACGGCAACCGCACATGCGCGGGTTTGAGACGTCGTGACGTCAGCCGCGCATGCGCGGGTTGGAGCCAGCCAACCTGCGCATGCGCGGCTGACGTCATTAGGCGCGTCGGCCACGTCATTCTCGGCCAGGAGTAGCCTCCGACGCCGTCGTGAATCTCTCCGGGTTTCACGACGGCGTCGGGCCTGGCGGAGAATTCCGTCCTATCTCTTGATCATTTGGTGAATTCAGAATTATAAATGTTCTCAGTAATGAATGTAAACCTAATGTGCATCTGTTAAAAAGTGTTTCTTTTTCTTCTGGATAGTGTTTGGGAAGTTATTAAGGATTACTTGGGGTTGTATTCTTTGGGGGTTGTATTTGAATTAATGGTTGCTAAGACGTTCATTGTATGTTTTAAATGGTTACAACACACCCTGCAGCAAACAGCCTAAAACAAAAGTAAAAAGCTGCCAGACAGCCCAGCTCCACCCACACTCTGACATCACTAATAAACATTCATTTTTTAAAGGTACATTTCTTAAACACCCATTTCTTAAAGGTACTCTCACATAACAATATGCCAGCTGGATCTTTTTGCCCTACCAATATGCACCAAGGTCAATTTTGGGAGACATCTGTCCTTTTGTACAGATTGAGTCCACCTTGTCTGGTGCATTAAATGCAGTTGAGTTTTCCACTTTGTAAGATGAAGAATGCTTGGCCGCCATCCAACCAACAACATTAGCAACAAAATACTGGGACTAGAAATCTGATCACACTCAAAACCCAGGGCGGGGAACGTTCCACACGTGTCTGTAACTGTTGATTTAGGCAGCACGCAATATATATGCTGCATGATCATTTTAAATCAGGCAGGTGCACAGCCAGCACCACCCTCACTACTCAATGGCTGCTAACCTATCAGATGGTCTGCACGATACCACACAAAGACAGGCAACACTTCTTCAGGGAAGATGCACTCTGGCAGCTGCTCTCTCAGGTGGAAGCAGAAGATCCCATGACACTATTATGAAGAAAGGTAGGGGGAGTTATCCCCGGTGTCCTGGCCAATATTTATCCCTTAGTCAAGATCACAAAACATATATCCGGTCATTACCGTATTGCTGTTTGTGGGAGCTTACTGTGTATGAATTAGCTGTCCCAGTTCCTACATTACAATAGCGACTACGCTTCAAATCTACTTAATTGGCTTTGGTAGGGCCTTTGCTGCCGATTCCCTTATGCAAGCTGAGCCCGTCAGTGCAGGAAATGAGGTAAGTGCGGCCCCGCGGTGGCCGAAAGAAAAAGAGCTCCGTTTGATAGCTGGGTCATTCTCGGCGCTGCAGGTGTCGATAATGACGCACCCAAAAACGGGACTCTTTCTTTTGCACGTTAAATCGCGCCCGATGTGTGTGACTTTTCATCTGATGAAAGGTCACAGACCCATGACATTGAAATACAGCTGCTTTACACGGACCTGCTTTAATACTAAGTTGCCATCATGCCTTGTCAGTGTTACTTTTTTTAGCGGTACTCCAATGTCAGACATGTGTACAAGGAGCCTGCTGTGGTCTTTATCAGCGTCAGTAGTTGAAATGAGCTGCAACATTTGGTATAAACATAATGTGGTTTTGGATAGCAGTGTAAACTGGATTTGATAAGGTGCAGCGAGTATTAGGAAACATTATCTCATACTCAGCACTTACGGAGATGTTTGCACCTCCAAAAACCTATCTTGTGATAGTTCTTATCATGACTTCAGCAGCGGATCCAGAGGATCAAGTGGCTCTCAGAATATTATGTTGTGCCTGCAGGATAAGCAAGCGTCAGAAATCAGTTATCAATTCAGTAGTGACAGTCTTGTTTATCCTGAGTACGACAAATTATGTCAGAGCAGCGACTGGAAAGAACCAACATTTTTTTAGCAACAGAAAACTTCTTTATTACACTATTGAAAACCAGTCAATCCCTTCTCTTTGGCAAGCTGCCATTATCTAGCTCGAGCATGTAATCATCGAGAAAAATGTATAATAACAAGGAAAACGTACAGGTATTTCTTGAAATATCATTTGTAAAGACCTAATTTATAACAATGATTGTTTGTGTTCCAGACTCTTGGCATGTAAAGTTAACAAGAACTTGCTGTTCTTTTGCCAGCCCAGTTAATCAACAGGGCCTTGTGTAGACCATGGTTGATACAGTCTATACAACAATGCAAGCCTTTTCTACCCAACAGTGCCATTAAGATAGCAGAGCAGCCTGCTATTTAATCTGTCATTGTTCTTACTGACAGATATTGTTACTGTCACTGCACCACATCAAAACATTTTTGCTATCAGATTATACAGCTCTGTGCTATGCTTGATTGCCTTGTCAGCCGACAATGCTAGCTACTTTTGTAAAACTATGCTAAAAGCTCTTTACGAGTGTCCTGATAGAACTAGTTTACCTTCAAAAATGTTGGGACGGGTGTACGCACAGTGGATTACGTTTACTGACATAGGATTAGATATAGCACACATCTTAAGTTAAAAACGCTTTTGTCACCGGAACAACAAACTCTTGTGCTTAAGAGTAACTCTGAGTCTGCTGTGTCTGGATGGACTACTAAGCTGCAAGTGGTTGACACGAAAGCCAATCTCCAGAAAACGGCGTTTTGACATTTCCTGATGAGATACAGAGTAGTTCATGTGCTCAGCATTCCATACACCCTTTGTTAAAAGTTCTATAGATCTTTTCAAACTCCCACGAAAAGATTTATAACTATCAGCATAAATGCCTGTGGGGGTTATACTTCAGGGAGAAACTTTAGGGCCATTGTGCTTCAGCACACCTGCAGGTACTGTATGCACGGAGGTTTTGGCTATAAAATGAAAGCTTCTTGACATTAATGTCCTTTCCCTACATCTTTGGAAATAGTTTAATTTGTAATTGAAGTACCGTAACCTTACAAAAGAGATGGTATCCCTCCTGTTGTCATGGGCAACCAGTAAATATCCAAAATCAAATATGTTTTAGTCTAGTCATCGCTTACATGCTTTGTTCAATGAATTGAAGCAAAATAATAAAACTGGAAGACACTGCCAAGCATCCCAGAGAAACAACATATTTAAACAATTTAACTGGATGTTTAGAGAACAAACGTGCATTTTAAAAACCAAACTCATCTGGGGTGGCCCATTAATTTGATCACTAAATCACTGACCTCTCAGATACCAGAACTGCAGTTGAATCCCAGTCTTGCCTAATGGAATGGTTAATAGTTGCCAAATCGGAGCGGCTTCAGATAACTGTTTTTCACTTAACTGCAGAAGGCACGAGGTGATTTACACTCAAAAGTGTGTGGTATCAAAGTGTCAGTTAAAACTGCCCAGTTTCCATCAATTGCAGATCTCAACTCGTTCCCCGATGAGGAAACTCACGGTGGCTGAATTGGAGATTAGCAGAAGCCTTATGAATGTCTGCAAATCAGGGTCATGTAACAAAAAGACACCACAGTGATTTCCCAATCTTATCCTCCAACTACTGTAATATCATTTCCTGCTTTTCGCCTCTAGGCTAAAAGCAAACAACTGATTCGCTATCATTGCTTGTTACCGTGAAATGAATGTTCAAATTATCTCCATTACCTGGTCATTTGTCTCATTGCTGTTGTTGAGTGCTTACTAGCTGAAAGATAGGCTGCCACCTTCCCCGCACAGTGAATAGCCTCACATTTCCTTAATTGATCACACCGTTATCACTTTCATGAAGTAAGTAAGTGTGGAACTGAAAGGGAAGAGGTAGTGAAGATGCCACAACATCAAAAAACCCTGCTGCGAACTGCTGCATCTCTCTTTGTTATGCCAAAGGTGGTCTTTTCTACAGAGGTGAGTGTATGTCAGGTGGCTGAAGCTCCTTCTGTGCTGGCTGTCCCCTTCTTCTGTGTGCCAGCTTCTCCTGCAAGAAAAGTGGGGCAGCCAAAAATGTGCCCTTGGCAAAAGCTCAAATACTTTGCCATGGATGAACCAGCTCTTGTGTGACGGCAGGCTAAGCAGCAACGGTGGCCCAGTACAGAAGAATGTAGGGAATAAATTAAGACTTTCACAGTACAAATGAAAGCAGGTGCAGTGAAATCTTTCCTGCTGGCTGTGGGCAGCTATGCCAGGAAGGTCTTCCTCATATTACAAACTTGTTCTACTAGTGTTTCTATGACTGAATCAAAAAAACCCTGGAGCAGACTTTCTTACCCCCAGACATCATCTTGGAGCCCCACAACATGTCTTTCCAGTGTGGCCACAACAAGTCACCTTTAAGCTGCTGTAAGCCCTTGAGAAGCTGTAGCTGGACTCAATTTTGTGTCTTTTAATTGGCAAGTTGCCGATGGGAGTTGCCAGATTGCAGGTCGAGTTTTGAGTATAAACCTGACCTATTTACCTCAGCGTTAATCTCACCTTGTGCTCTTATTGTTCGTGCTGAGTTGCTTTTGTTTAGCGCCTGCGTAACAACAGCCTGGAGCACAGTGGTTAGCACTGTTGCTTGACAACACCTGGGACCCAGGTTCGATTCCCAGTTTGGTTCACTGTCTGTGCGGAGTCTGCACATTCTCCCCATGTCTGCATGGGTTTCCTCCGGGTGCTCCAGTTTCCTCCCACAAGTCCTGAAACACGTGTTTTTTTAGATGAATTGGACATTTCCCCTCAGTGTACCCAAACATGCACCGAAATGTGGCGACTAGAGGATTTTCACAGTAACTTCATTGCAGCGTTAATGCAAGCCTACCTGTGACACTAATAAAAGATTATTATTTTAAAAAAACAAAGGCATGTACCATTAGGATTCTTTGGTCTGGGGATGTCTGTGGACTGCACAACTAACTGCTTCCTCTATGGACCATGTAATTGAAGTGCAGAAGATGGACATACAAAGGTACACCCCCCGCTTGTGCTGAAATGAACTCTGTCCCGATGTCACACTACCTAAACGGCTGTTCTGACTACACGATTGGAAACTTGAACAATGTACGTCTGTCTACATGTGCATTAATAACTCAAGAAAAAACAAGCACAGAAAGGCAAGGTGAGCCCTGAGTTTGCGACATTTAAAGGATCACTCAACAGGTTGAAGGTGACGTGTTTTTCACTTACTTGTGCTCAGATTGAGTTGGTGGAAGCATTGCAGTATTAGTTTGTCATAACCCCCACAAGACCCACGGGGATGACCCAAATGATCCCCCCACGTGGCGCTCATGGAATACAAGCTCCTTCATTGAGGGGCAGAGGCCCAACAGCGGGGCTTGTTAATTCCCCAAGATAAAAGCCGGCCCAGAAGGGGGCCGGCATCTTCGGATGGTCCCAACTGGATCTAGGTGTGCTCTTCACCATTGTGTGGACTTATTGTGTGCAAGAAATAATCTTCTTGGACTTACCTTTTCGGGACTCCTCATTAATTATCATATTGGCAACGAGGATGGAATTCGAAACCACACGTGCCGAGTGGGGCAAGCAAAGAAGGAGGCCTCCTCCACCCTCTATAACAGTGGGACTTGCAGACTTGGGGGGAGAGATGTTGTAACCCTCAGGAGACCCACAGAGATGACCCAATCGAGGAGAAGGTGTGGGCAATCAAACAAGCCCCCACGCCTGAGAACGCAACCGATTTTCAGTCATTCCTAGAACTCATGAATTATTTCAGGAAATTCATCCCTAATTTGCGACCATCCTTACACCGTGGCATGCTTTTATGAAAAAGCATCAGGATTGAGTATGGAGAGCGCTGCATGGAGAAGCTTTCATCAAGATGAAACAGCGACTGTCACCATCAGGGTTGTTGACCCATTACGACCCCTCAAGGCCGCTTGTGACCATTTGTGATGCCTGCCCATATGGGATTTTGGAAATGTTATCCTACCTTATGTACAAGGGAACGGAGAGCCCGATAGCCTCAAGGACTTTGGCCGAAGCAGAGCAAAATTACGCTCAGACCGAGAAAGAAGGGCTGCCCGTCATTTTTGCGGCAGAGAAATTCCACCAATACGTTTATGGGCGACGTTTACCACTGTAACGGGCCACAAGCCATTGCTCAGTTTGTTTAAAGAGGACAATGCAATTCCGCCGATAACATCTGCCTGGATGCAGCATTCAGCCCTCCTGTTAGTGGAGTACGGGTACGTGTTGAGGTATCACCTGGGCGCAAAGATTGCAAATGTGGACGCTTTGAGCTAACTCCCATTGCCGACACGTTCCCCATCTCCACCAGTGACTGATGAGGTCGTATCAAACATAAGTTTTATGAAGACCTAGCCAGTCACTGCAATGGACAACAAAATGACCTGGTCTTGAAGAAGTTATGCCATTTCATTATGCACGGGGGTCAGCAAAGTAATCTGCCTGTGGAACTGTGATAAGAGCAGGATGGAAGAGCATGTGGCTTGGCTGGGATAGTGGTATTTCCAATGAAGAAGGGTATCATCAGTGGTATACACATGGTTCTGTGAGCCGCCTAAGTTAATGGGAAGAGGCAGAGGAATCACCAGTGCATAAATATGCAGTTGGTATACAACCACACCATGATGTCTATCTCAGTGAATGCCCGGTATTCTGGAAGGAACTGCAATGCATTCATCCTGTCAGAGTCTGCACTACCTATCATCTTCAGGCTTCCAAGAAGACACAGAGACTGGGACACCCAGGGACAAGAGCTACTCCCTATATTTATCCCATTTCCATAGCCATGTGCAAAACATGGAGCATACAATCAGCCTTCTGAAACAATGTTGCCGAATCCACTCGGGGGATCTTTGCAGCCCATGCCAGAGGGAGTCTCCCAACCTGTTCTGGTGCGCTGCACCTTCGGCAAGTTGTGAGGGTGCAGCCACACCTCTCTTACCATCTGGAGTCCACGTCAGGAGGAGGAAGAGGAGAAGGTATAGGAAAGGGAAAAGGAAACGGAGGGCAAGGAGGAGGTGAAAGGAGAGGAGGAGGATGAAGAGAAGACAACATGGACCTCATGCAACCGGATGCAGAGGGAGAGAGCTCATTGTGAGAATCTGCTTCACTTGAAGAAAACTTCCCCAATCTGAACATGAACCTCCATTCACAACCATCACCTCCATTTCACACTTGACACCACAAAGGCCCCTTGGACAACATTCAAAAATGAAAGCCACCAACAAACACTTTCACAGAACATAAGGAAAAAACAGAATTAAATAATGACCCCTGTGGAATCCCTTAATGCCTGTTTTACATATGCCCTTGCCTAGCCTCATGCTCCTCCACAGTTGTAGTATGGCTTGTGGAAGGCTGCTGACCGCACAGCATTCCAGTGTAAGACCATGACATGTAGGAGCAGAAGTAGACCATTCGGCCCATCAATTCTGCTCCACCATTCAATGAGACCATGACTGATTTGATATGATAAAGCTCAACTCTACTTTCCCGACTTATCCCCATGACCCTAAATTCCTTTACTAATTAAAAATCTGTCTATCTCAGCCTTGAACATACTTGACTACGCGGCCTCTACAGCACTCTGCGGTAAAGAATTCCATAGATTCACTAACCTCAGAGAATAAATTCCTCCTCCTCCTTGTTTTAAATGGGCCATCCCTTACTCTGAGATTATGTCCTCTGGTCCTAGACTCTCCCACAAGGAGAAACATGCTCTCAGCATATACCCTGTAAAGCCCCTGAGAATCCTATATGTCTCAATAATGTTGCCTCTCATTCTTCTAAACTCCAATGAGTACAGCCCAACTACTCAACCTCGCCTCATAAGAAAATCCCTCAGTACCCGGGATCAACCTAGTGAACCTTCTCTGGGCTGCCTTCAGTATCTGAGCAGGGACCGTCAGAGAAAGTGATGGTGCCTTTTCATCATTTTCATGAGGTTACTCATCTGCCTGCCTCTGCTGAGGTTGCCCAGGTAACAGGTCTTGGGTATCTGAAAGTGCAAAGGCAGAAAGGCAGGACTGGAGTGCTGGAAAGGCGGGGTGGGTTGGGGGGGAAGGGCGGCGGAGGAAAGCTGGAGTTCACAATACCTTCAGCTTTCAGTTGGTGATGTAGATTAAGGTGAGGAGAGGAGTTGAAAAGTGGCATAAGGCACTCACTTACTATTAACAGGGTGTCCTGACTGCCAGGGAATTGATTGACAGTATGGTGGGCATGTGCTGTACTGTGAGCGTGCTTTCACTCACATTGACTACCCGTGTGCAGTCGTTGTATTTTTCCGGCATTGCTACTACAGACATGGCACCCCCTGGGTGATGTGCTCCCATTGGCACTCGAGGCTCTGTCTAGAGGGATTCTTTCCCAGCCAAGGAAAGTCCACCTCAGTGACTAGTGCTCTTAGTGCGGCACTGTCAATGCTGGGAGCCTCTCTTGCTGTACCGATATTTCAAAATGACTTTCGCTTAGCCATGGCTTCAGGCATGCTGCCTCCCTTTAATAAACCGAGGGCCTTTAACAGGAGCAGGCTGCCTGGATCACGTGATCGTCAGGGACCACTGCTGGTTCCCCTGTTGTGCACAGTTGCCACAGGCAGCACAAACAACAAGGGGGGAACAGCAAGTAGTGTCAGTGCTGCTCAACCCAGTGCTGCTATCAGTTCAGCTGGATACATGGATGCAAATTGCATCAACGTGATATGGCCAGCTGTGGGCAGGTCATGAATTGTGATCTCTGCATCGGAAAACCAGGGCAGTTCAAATTTGAACCCAAAGTGCTAAACCATCTGTTCCTTTAATTATATCATCATTAATCAATTCTTTTAGTTTTGCTTCGACTTTGTTCCCGGGAGAAATGGTATTTTTCCATTTGATACTGGGCAACAAAGCTCTCAAGGAAGCTTTCAAATATGAGGGAATAGTTCTGGAGAATCTTCTGAAGTTAGCACCGGCCAATGCTGGTATATTAATGTTACACATTGCAGAAGGTAGTCCAATGACGTTTAGTGCTTAGAATCATGAAGTCAGAGAAATTTAAGGTACAGCTGGAGCAATGGCCAATACTGCCCATGCTGACTAAGAAAGAGTTATCCAGCTTACTCACTTTCCAGCTCTTGGTCCACTGTCTTGTAGTTTATGGCACTTCAACTCCATGGCCAAACACCTTTTAAGTACAGTGAGCAATTCTGCCTCTACCATCTTTTCAGGCAGTGAATTCACACTGGGTTAAAAAAACAAAATTCCCAATTAAGGGCAATTTAGCGTGGCCAGTCCACCTACCCTGTACATCTTTGGGTGAAGCCCACATAAACACGGGAGGAATGTGCAAACTCCACATGGACAGTGACCCAGAGTCGGGATCGAACCTGGGATCTCGGCGCATGAGGAAGCAGTGCTAACCACTGCTCGACCATGCTGCCCTTGTTTTATACAGTTCTAACATCACCCAATATTGGAGTCCAATGCCAGGACTTGTTGGCCACGGAAGGAACATTCAACGTTGTCCAACGGGCTGATAATCAGCTCCGGAATCTGTCCACCATTTCCCCATTATCCCCCAAAGGGTAAAAACAACGTGGGTGTGAAGATACACACAAAAAAACAAGCTCTTAAATCCTATCTCTTGGTAAATTAACAAAATATCTTGTGCACCTTCTTAATTTAACTGTTTCCCCGTCCTGTTACCTTCAGGAATCAATGGACATGTACTGCAAGATCCCTACGTTCCTCTACACTTCACAGTAACCTACCATTTTTGTATGTTCCCTTACTTTCCTTACCTTACTCAAATGCATTCCTCCTCACCCTTCACTGTATTGTGCCCCTTATCTATCCAACTGAGCAGTTCATTGATATCTTCGTGCAGTTTGTAGTCATCGATTATTAGAGGACTCATTTTTATCACTTGCAAACTTCTTGATTATATTCCCCAATAGCGATACATACCCAAAAGCAAGGGAACCAATACTTAACCCTGTAGAACCCCAATTAAAGCAGTCTTTCAGTCTGTGGTAGTCACCACTGTTGTATTATATTGTATATACTGCACTGCATACGAGGGTATTACGGTAAGGCCCCTGCACTACAGGTACGGGGGTAGATCCCTGCCTGCTGGCTCCGCCCAGTAGGCGGAGTATAAATATTTGTGCTCTCTGAACTGCCTCCATTTCGGCAGCAGCTGTAGGAGGCCACACATCTCAGTGTAATAAAGCCTCGATTACTCGCTACTCTCGTCTCGTCATAATTGATAGTGCATCAATTTATTACACAGAGATTTTACAAAGATGGATCTCCGCATCAAGCCAGATCGCCTGCAGCTGCACCCTCAAGCAGACAACGCCAAAAAGGACTTTGCACATTGGCTGGGTTGCTTTGAAGCATATGTCGGACCTGTGACAGACCCAATCCCAGAAGCACAGAAACACCAGATTCTGTACACGCGGCTGAGCTCCGATGTCTTTCCCCTTATCCAGGATGCGCCTACCTACGCAGAGGCCATGGCGCTACTGAAGGAGATCTACGCTCAGCAGACCAACAAGATCTATGCCAGGCACCTCCTGTCCACGCGGCACCAACTTCCGGGTGAGTCTGTGGAAGATTTCTGGGGTGCCCTGCTCGCCCTGGTGAGAGACTGTGATTGCCAGGCCATTTCAGCCACTGAACATTCTGACCTGCTAATGAGAGACGCATTCGTTATGGGCATAGGGTCGACCTACATTCGCCAGCGCCTCTTAGAAGGGGCCACGCTTGACCTTGTGGTGACCAAGAAACTAGTGCTCTCGCTCACAGTCACCTCACGCAACGTACAGGCCTATGCCCCTGACCGCACGGCCCATCCCTCCTGGGCATCATGGACCCCGCCAGCGGCCACCCCATCATGGACCCCATCAGCGACCGCCCCCAGCCAACCCCATGCCTGTGCCGCGCGGCAGCGAACCAACTCCAGGGCACCCAAGTACTACTTCTGCGGAGAGACAAAACACCCCCGGCAGCGCTGCCCGGCACGGAGCGTGCTCTGCAAGGCTGCGGCAATAAAGGACATTTCGCTGCAGTGTGCCAGGCCCGCTCAATCACCGCTATTGTCCCTGCACCCCCGCATGCGGCTCGTGGGCGCCGCCATCTTCCTCGCCTCACAACAAGTGCGGCCCATAGGCGCCGCCATCTTCCCCGCCTCAGGATCCCTGCCCGTCGGGCACCTCATCGGGCCACTCATCGCCTGCAACCGCCGATGACCAGCCGCATCTCGCCTTTGTCACGATCGACCAGCCCCGACCACACAACCTCGCGACCGCGTCGACAGAGGTGAAGGTCAATGGGCATGAGATATCCTGCCTTCTGGACTCCGGGAACACAGAGCTTCATCCGCCCCAATACGGTAAGGCGCTGCTCCCTCGTGGTACACCCCATTAACCAAAGAATTTCCCTGGCCTCCGGATCCCACTCCGTGGTGATCTGGAGGTACTGCGTTGCCACCCTCACCATCCAAGGCATAGAGTTCAGCGGCTTCCGGCTCTACATCCTCCCCAACCTCGGCGCTGCCTTGCTACTCGGCCTGGACATCCAGTGCAACCTCCAGAGCCTAACCCTGAAATTAGGCAGGCCCCTACCACCCCTTACTGTATGCGGCCTCACGGCTCTTAAGGTTGACCCACCTTCTCTGTTTGCAAACCTCACCCCAGATTGCAAATCCGTCACCACCAGGAGCAGACGGTACAGTACCCAGGAGAGGACCTTCATCAGGCCTAAGATCCAGCAGCTGCTGCGGGAAGGCATCATCGAGGCCAGCAACAGCCCCTGGAGAGCCCAAGTGGAAGTGGTGAAAACGGGGAGAAAAACAGGATGGTCGTTGACTACAGTCAGACCATCAATCGGTACACGCAGCTCGACGCATACCCTCCCCAAGCATATCTGATATGGTCAATCAGATTGCACAGTACCGGGTCCTCTCAACAATTGACCTCAAATCTGCCTACCACCAGCTCCCCATTCGCAAGGCGGACCGCCAGTACACCGCGTTTGAGGCGGACAGCTGCCTTTACCACTTCCTTAGGGTTCCCTTCGGCGTCACTAACGGGGTCTCGGTCTTCCAACGGGAGATGGACCGAATGGTTGACCAGTACGGACTGCCACTTTCCCGTACCTGGACAACGTCACCATCTGCGGCCACGATCAGCAGAACCATGACGCTAACCTTTCCAAATTTCTCCACACCGCCAAACTCCTCAACCTAACCTACAACAAGGAGAAGTGTGTGTTCAGCACAAACCAATTAGCTATCCTTGGTTATGTAGTTCAGAACGGAGTTCTAGGGCCCGACCCTGATCGCATGCGCCCCCTCATGGATCTCCCCCTTCCCCACTGCCCCAAGGCCAGACCGTGCGCGCCTGGTGAAGGCCTCCCGCCCCTTTGAATGCCTCAGCGTGGACTTCAAAGGGCCCCTCCCCTCCACCGACCACAACACGTATTTTCTCAATATGGTCGACAAATATTCCAGATTCCCCCTCGCCATCCCATGCCCCGATATGACATCTGCCACCGTCATCAAAGCCCTCAACACCATCTTCGCTCTGTTCGGTTTCCCCGCCTACGTCCACAGCGACCGGGGATCCTCATTTATGAGCAA
Source organism: Scyliorhinus canicula (assembly GCF_902713615.1). Classification (NCBI taxonomy): domain Eukaryota; kingdom Metazoa; phylum Chordata; class Chondrichthyes; order Carcharhiniformes; family Scyliorhinidae; genus Scyliorhinus; species Scyliorhinus canicula. Next base: position 58,277,139 of record NC_052147.1, read on the forward strand.
TGAGCTGCGCCAGTTCCTGCTCAACAGGGGCATTGCCTCGAGCAGGACGACCAGCTACAATCCCCGGGGATTGGGCAGCATGGTAGCATGGTGATTAGCATAAATGCTTCACAGCTCCAGGGTCCCAGGTTCGATTCCCGGCTGGGTCACTGTCTGTGTGGAGTCTGCACGTCCTCCCCGTGTGTGCGTGGGTTTCCTCCGGGTGCTCCGGTTTCCTCCCACAGTCCAAAGATGTGCGGGTTAGGTGGATTGGCCATGCTAAATTACCCGTAGTGTCCTAAAAAGTAAGGTTAAGGGGGGGGGTTGTTGGATTACGGGTATAGGGTGGATACGTGGGTTTGAGTAGGGTGATCATTGCTCGGCACAACATCGAGGGCCGAAGGGCCTGTTCTGTGCTGTACTGTTCTATGTTCTATGTTCTATGAAACGGGCAGGTGGAGCGGGAGAATGCGGTATGGAAGGCCGTCCAGCTGGCCCTACGGTCCAGAAATCTCCCGGCCTCCCGTTGGCAGGAGGTCCTCCCGACGCCCTGCACTCCATTCGGTCGCTCCTGTGCACTGCGACTAACGAAACTCACCATGAACGTCTCTTTGGCTTCCCTAGGAAGTCCACCTCCGGGGTTTCGCACCCAACATGGCTGGCAGCTCCAGGTCCCGTTCTCCTCCGCAAGCACGTGCGGCTCCACAAGGCGGACCCGCTGGTTGAGAGGGTACAGCTACTCCACGCAAACCCGCAGTATGTCTACATAGCGTACCCCGGTGACCGCCAGGACACAGTCTCCCTCAGGGACCTGGCACCAGCTGGGTCCCCACACCCCCCCCCCCCCTGCCCCGACGCCACCCTCCGTCCCCCCAGTGCACCGCACCACAGCCCCCGCTCCAGGACAATCCGTACTCCCCTTGGTCCCACCCGGGGATGAAGAGGATGTCGACAAGCTCCCAGAGTCACCGACGACCGAGCCGACGCTTGACTCCCACATGCACTGCGGCTCTCTCAACGACATTCAAGGCGCCCAATCGTCTAAATTTGTAACCTTCTCTGAAATTTTAATGACAATGTGAATGTAAATAGTTTTCCACCACCCCTGCTAGACTAATTTTAACAGGGGGTGAATGTATATACTGCACTGCATACGAGGGTATTAAGGTATGGCCCCTGTACTACAGGTACGGGGATAGATCCCTGCCTGCTGGCTCCGCCCAGTTGGTGGAGTATAAATGTGTGTGCTCTCCGAACTGCAGCCATTTCGGCAGCACCTGTAGGAGGCCACACATCTCTGTGTAATAAAGCCTCGATTACTCTCGTCTCGTCATAATTGATAGTGCATCACAGTCACAAAGCAGCTGCTCACCATTACCCTTTGTCTTGGATTCCTAGAATTTTTATTTTTCTGACCAGTCTCCACACCGGACCTTGTCAAAAGGCTTGCTAAAATCAATCTTCCTTGTTACTTCCTCAAAAGATATAATCAAAGGCATCACGGTGGCGCAGTGGTTAGCACTGCTGCCTCACGGCACCGCAGGCCCTGGTTCAATCTCGGCCCCAGGTCACTATCCCTGTGGAGTTTGCACAATCTCCCCATGTCTGTTTAGGTCTCAACCCCACAACACAAAGATGTGCAGGGTAGGTGGGTTGGCCATGCTAAATTGCCCTTTGATTGGAAAAAAGAAATGGGTACTATAAAGTTGTAAAAAAAAAAATTCAATCAAGTTCTTCAGCATGATCATCCCTTAACAAATCATCTTGACTTTCTTTGATTAATCATGCTTTCCTTAATGATAGCTAACACTCAGCACTTATTCCAATAATTTGTTCCAGTGAGGTTAGGTTAGCTGGCATAGAATCATAGAATCATAGAATTTACAGTGCAGAAAGAGGCCATTCGGCCTATCGAGTCTGCACCGGTCCTTGGAAAGAGCGCCCTACTTAAGCCCACACCTCCCCCCTATCCCCATAACCTAGTAACCTCACCAAACCTTTGGGACATGAAGGGGCAATTTAGCATGGCTAATCCAACTAACCTGCACATCTTTGGACTGTGGGAGGAAACCGGAACACCCGGAGGAAACCCACACAGACACGGGGAGAAAGTGCCAACTCCACACAGTTACCCAAGGTCAGAATTGTACTTGGAACCCTGGAGCTGTGAAGCAGCAGTGCTAACCACTGTGCCACCATGCCGTCCCAAGCCATGTAATAACTTAGGTTTCCCAATTAAACAATGACACAATATTAGCTATTCTTCAATTATCGGACACCACTCTTGTATTATGCGGGAATTGGAAAATGATGGTCAGAGCCTTTTGCTACTTCCTCCCTTCATCTCTTAGTCACTTAGGGTACATTTTACCTGGGCCTTGTGATTTATCAACTTTCTAAGATACTAAACCCTTCAATATGGGCAGCACAGTAGCATAGTGGCTAGCACAGTTGCTTCACAGCTGCAGGGTCCCGGGTTCAATTCCCGCTTGGGTCACTGTCTGTGTGAAGTCTGCACGTTCTCCCCGTGTCTGCGTGGGTTTCCTCCGGGTGCTCCGGTTTCCTCCCACAGTCCAAAGATGTGCGGGTTAGGTGGACATGCTAAATTGCCCTTAGTGTCCAAAAAGGTCAAGTGGGTTATGGGGATAGGGTGGAGGTGTGGGCTTGAGTAGGGCGCTCTTTCCAAGGGCCAGTGCTGACTCGATGGGCCAAATGGCCTCCATCTGCACTGTAAATTCTATGATTCTATGATTCTATGAATATCTTATCTCGTTATGATTATCAGGGGGCATAGGTTTAAGGTGCGAGGGGCAAAGTTTAGAGGAGATGTGCGAAGCAAGTTTTTTTACACAGAGGGTAGTGGAGCCTGGAACTCGCTGCCGGAGGAGGTGGTCGCAGCAGCGACGATAGTGATGTTTAAGGGGCATCTGGACAAATGCATGAATAGGATGGGAATAGAGGGATACAAACCCCGGAAGTATAGAAGATTTTTGTTTAGATGGGAAGCACGGTCGGCGCAGGCTTGGAGGGCCGAAGGGCCTGTTCCTGTGCTGTACTTTTCTTTGTTCTTTGTTCTATAACCAATATTTCATACACTTCCTTCACTGCAGCTTCTGCATCTTTTTTTATGACAGACACAAAATATTCTTCCAATCAACGTCCGAACAGTGAGGTCCAATCTAGATCATCCCGAAAACTACCCATTTCCCTGATACCTTTTATTCCACAGGTCGTGGGGGGCGGGGTGTGTGGGTGGGTGTGGGGGATGCGTGGTAAGGTGTAGTTAAGCGATGGGGAGTAATCAGGTCGGATTGGTGTTGAGTAGTCAGGTGGTGGGGGCTAAACAGATCAGGTCGGGGGTGGAGTAGTCAGGTGTGGGGGGGGCTAGTTAGGTTGGGTCAGTAGTTAGTCAGGTCGGCTCAGGAGTTAGCCAGGTTGGATCAGGTGGGAAGAGTCGGCTGGGTGTCAGGAGAGGGGAGTCGGGTGGGAGGATCTAAGTGGGGATTAAGGAGGATAGTTGTGGGATCAGAGGTTCAAAGGGAGTTTTGAGGGGTGAGGGGGAGGCCAGTGTGATTAATTGGGGGGCTCGGTTGTGTAATTACCTAAGAGTTAGCGTAAGTATTTTTGATCTAAATTTTTCTGGGTTATCAGGTAAATTGGAGCTGTCCAAAATCTCCAATTCTAACTGCCAAGGTGAACATGTGGCATTGCCAGCTGGCAGGGGCACTGCCAGGGTACCAAGTTGGCACCGCGACGTGCCAAGCTGGCATTTCTCGCACAACGGCAATCGGGCCTTGATGTCCTGCATGGCTGTTGGGTGGGGGTGTCCTGCGCTCTCGCTACACTGCGGAGCCCCAATGAGCAGAGCTCCTCAATGCAGGAAAGGGGGATATGTGTGGTTTCGGCTGTGCGTTCCCCGCTGAGGCCCCCTATCTAATCCGAGTCTGACTTGTTAGTGTTGTGTTTCTCGGCACTGCGCGCGCCAGGGAACATGCAGTAAATGTGCTCGCTATGGGACTTTGTTCCCATTTAGTTAAATCCCATTCGATGTGTGGGAAAGCTTCAGGGAATCTAGAATCTTGAACTTTTGACAGCAAAACTGAATTTCTTGCCCCTTTCCAACCCCTTCCTATTTTTGTATGATCTTTTCACAGATCAACAATGCCTGGCGCCATGGCCCAGCAGGCACCACTTCTAATGTCTGGTTGCTATGGTTTTTTAATAAATTTAGAGTACCCAATTATTTTTTCCAATTAAGGGGCAATTTAGCGTGGCCAATCCACCTAACCTACATATCTTTGGGATGTGGGGGTGAAACCCACGCAGATATGGGGAGAATGTGCAATCTCCACACGGACAGTGACCCAGGGCCAGGATTTGAACTCGAGTCCTCAGCACCATAGGCAGCAGTGCTAACCACTGTGCCACGTGCCGCCCCTTTCTGGTGCTATTGTAAGCCCAAAAGGGAATTTGAATCTCCCCGTCCCCTGCCCCACAATCCCACTATTTTCCTATGGTGATGTGGGTTTTGGAAGCCTCCACAAAACCCACCCCATTGGTGAGTTTATGACCACTGGAGAATTCTGCTGAGGAATCAGGAACAATATTCAATATTAGGTGCTATACTGTAAAGCAGATTAATAACAGGGATTCACCAGAGAGTGTTGCCCTGAAAAGATAAGTTGCCCATTACATTGACCTGCAGTGTTTAGCTGCAATACATTGGGGTGCTTTCCACACTCATATCTTTTCAACTTGCCCAGTTTTATTCTTTACCAAAGTCTAGAACTACTCCATTTCTTGTTGAGCTAAGTACTTGCTAAAAAGAAACTCCCTCAATGCATTTTACATTGACTCTCAGGAAACCCCTGCACTGGCTGTTCAGTTCTCCTTGACAGGCTGTCAGTCCTCCAATGCCACTCTGCCTGCACACTCTTAAACTACGGTGTGACCATTTCATGAAACATGCTACCCATTTAGAACTCATCCTAATGAATGCCAGCTGTTGCTCACACTCTGAAACCCAGAGCTTGAGCTCCTCCTGCCAATTATACCTCCTATAACAGTGGTTGTCCAGTTCATAAGGATCCTGGAGGATCAAGTGGCACAGGATGCCCATTTCAGGGGGCTGAGATGCCACACCATGGGCGGGATTATCCACGCACCCCCATAGCATGTTTGTGGCAGAGGAGGTGGCCCGCCATTGGACAGTTGTGGATTTCTGGTCCCACCATTGTGTTTGGAAAATAAAGGTGCTTTTAAGGGATTTATATTTGTATTGGTAAATGTTAGAAATAAGTTATAGTTTTAAGTGTATTTAATTTAACGTTTCTGAGCTGGACAAAGGTGCTTGTATATGTGGAGGTTGGTATAATTTCCAACTGTGATTCCATTGTGCTGAGAGAGGGCAACAGCATGAAGAGTAAATAAACCAGCAGTGGTTGCTCAGCAACTGGGACCTTGTAAGGTAGAGGAACTTTCAAGTTTTGGTTTGGCTGAATTTGACTGCAGTTGGAGAAAGGTAGTGAGAGAGAAAGCAGCTCCCATAACCCTGTTAGAAGTAGCTGGTTTAGAAGGCTAGAGAGGGACCATCACTCTCAGCTTTCGTGCAAGAAAAGCCATATCATGGAGCAGTGGTTTAGAAAACAACTGCAGCGATCTGAACAGCAGCTAGTTAAAGAAACTAGATAAATGAAAAGAAGTTTCCAAGAAGTCAGACGTGAAAGGTACTAGAACAGAGAACTGTTCAGGGAAGGCAGACAGGATTGAGAAGAAGGCAGAGATGCCAGAATGATATCTGAAGTGATTTTCAGGTTTATGAGATTTTACTACAGCCTGTGGAATGCGAGTTAAAATAAGTATGGAAATTGGCTGCTGGATCTTCGAGTTTGTGTAAAAACATTCAAGGCAAAGGAAACCAAAAAGGAGGTGGCGTAAAATCCTGGAATGGATTTACTGATAAACATGGAGTGGAAGTTTTGTTTAAAAGTGTCATTTGGAAAATCTGGTCTAGATTTCGAAATGCAAACAACTAAGGGAAAGCATAATTATGAATTAAGATTTTAAAGTGTGATTTTGGAAGTGGAGTTTGGAAACTCTCATGTGACAATCATCTGGGGGGGCGGGGGAAGAGTCGATTCTGTGGAGACATTCACAAACATTCACTTGGGGTCCAGAGTGAAGAACATATTTGCCCACAGTCATCTTGTGTGCTTAAAAGGGACTTTGTGTTAATGGGACAATTGTAGATTAAGGTGTACTTTATAATCTGTGTTAATCCTAAAACCTGTGTTTAATTGTTAAGATAAGAGGGGAGTAAACGTTTATTGTATCACAATCCAATTTTTTCATGTTTTATAAATGTTTTGTTGTTAAAACTAATTAGCGGTCTCTGGGATTCAGTCCTCCATGTTTAATAAAAATAGTAAAAGTTACGTTTTTTTGAGCCAGGGTTCCAGTCCAGTTATAACATCAACAACAGTTGTCAATGGGGATTCCCGTTGTATGGGCACCCTGCCACCAGGAAACCCATGGCGGACGTTCACCATTGGTGGTAACAGAAGATGCTGCCGGCAGCAAAAGCTGGAAAATTCCGGCCCACACATCTATTCATTAGGTTACTATCTAAACTTACAAAAAAAATAAAACTCATCTGTGTTTTGGGGAAAAATACACTCAATTAGCTCTTTGCCCAGTGTTGACACCACTTCAGAGGATTCTCTCTCCCTGATGCTTGCATCTCCTTCCCCACCAGGGTTTCTAACTGAGGCTTACTCCCAAGGATTTGTTACTTGTAACTCTCTAGTCTTTCATCTGCTCCACTCCCAAACTCTCTCAGTTCCCCACTCCCCTACCGGTTTTTCTTTCAAAACTAACTTCTGAAGGATTGAGATACAGCGTGGCATCTGCCAAAGCCCTCGAGACAGGTCTTGAGGCTGGACTGGAAGCAAAATAAGGTAATGTTGCACCAGGACAACTAACCGGCGTGATTCCCCGGCTGTGTGATCTTGATGGCAGCGGGTTAAACTGACACTGGCCAACCACCCAACAGCGGAAGGTAGAAACTAAGTAGCGTTCAAGTGCATGTTCGTTCATTCAGTTCTTATCTAAGTGGGCCTTCTACTCAAAGGTTCACATTCAGGTCTACTACTTTTCTGAGATACTTTGTCTCACATCAAACCCTGCTTCCAGCCCCTGGCTTAACTTCAAGTTTTTGGAGTCTGTGATGATATGATCTGCATACTCGTCTGCCATTGGGCCAGAACGTCGGCTTACCATTGGCCCTGGTCGGTCATGTGCCTCTCGACCGATTGGCTGAGAGGCTGAGTTAACCACGCCTCTATCAACGAGGTATAAATGCTCAGAAGCCTGACGATCATCCCTTTCCACTGTAGACGATCGCCAGGCTATGTTCTAGTTAATTAAAGCCTGACATTGGTAAATCACTCGCCTCGCGTGCAATCGATGGTGTCTCCAAGAGAAAGCACCCAGACATACTGGAGAGAGAATCGGCCCTCACAGTGGCTTTATGAAGAGAGTTTAGCTAGTCGATTTCCTGTCATCTTCTTCCGAGAAGGTTAACTGCCATGGATCTCAACTTGGGCAGCACGGTAGCATAGTAGGTAGCACTGTTGCTTCACAGCGGCAGGGTCCCAGGTTTGATTCCCGGCTTGGGTCACTGCCTATGCGGAGTCTACATGTTCTCCCTGTGTCTGCGTGGGTTTCCTCCGGGTGCTCTGGTTTCCTCCCACAAGTCTCAAAAGACGTGCTGTTAGATAAATTGGACATTCTGAATTCTCCCTCTGTGTACCCAAACAGACGCTGGAGTGTGGCGACTGGGGATTTTCACAGTAACTTCATTGCAATGTTAATGTAAGCCTGCTTGTGACAATAAAGATTATTTATGATTTCTATCTACTCCTGCACTGTCCCGACACATTCCGCATAGGTCAGCCGCATCCAGTCCATCACATCCGTCATCTGGGCAGCACGGTAGCATTGCGGATAGCACAATCGCTTCACAGCTCCAGGGTCCCAGGTTCGATTCCGGCTTGAGTCACTGTCTGTGTGGAGTCTGCACATCCTCCCCGTGTGTGCGTGGGTTTCCTCCGGGTGCTCCGGTTTCCTCCCACAGTCCAAAGATGTGCAGGTTAGGTGGATTGGCCATGATAAATTGCCCTTAGTGTCCAAAATTGCCCTTAGTGTTGGGTGGGGTTACTGGGTTATGGGGATAGGGTGGAGATGTTAACCTTGGGTAGGGTGCTCTTTCCAGGAGCCGGTGCAGACTCGATGGGCCGAATGGCCTCCTTCTGTACTGTAAATTCTATGAAATCTATGAAATCTGCGTTCTCCTCTGCTTCCTTCCAAATTCTGCCCACAAGCTGCTCTTCCACTGCACTGACCTCACTCCTGAATTGTATCTCAGCATTTGGTGCTTGTCGGGCATTCTAATTCTGACTGTTTCCCCTCAGCTTCTCCACTCTCGCTCCAACTGGAATTTTCTTATCTCCAGAGTTATCTCCGGGACGGAAAGAGGGCCGCATGTCTGCGCAGGCAGATAACAGGATCCTGGGGGGCATTTTACTGGTTACAGCCAATCAAGAATCCATCATTAGGACGGTCGTCCGATTGAGGAAGAGAGGCCTATCCCCCAGGGCAGCTCAGCAGTGCCACTGATAAAGGTGGCTGCTGCTGAGACTCCAAGAAGTAGAGGGCGGGCACCTCCATGTTAAGGAGCTGTCAAAGGCCAGGTAAGTATTTGTTATTTAAGAACAAAGAACAAAGAAAATTACAGCACAGGAACAGGCCCTTCGGCCCTCCCAGCCTGCGCCGATCCAGATCCTTTATCTAAACCTGTCTCCAATTTCCAAGGTCTACTTCCCTCTGTTCCCCACTCGTTCATATACCTGTCCAGGTGCATCTTAAATGATGCTATCGTGCCCGCCTCTTCCACCTCCTCTGGTAAAGCGTTCCAGGCACCCACCACCCTCTGTGTAAAAAACTTTCCACGTACATCTACCTTAAACTTTCCACGCACATCTCCCTTAAACTTTCCCCCTCTCACCTTGAAATCGTGACCCCTTGTAACTGACACCCCCAATCTTGGAAAAAGCTTGTTGCTATCCACCCTGTCCATACCTCTCATAATTTTGTAGACCTCAATCAGGTTTCCACTCAACGTCCGTCTTTCCAACGAAAACAATCCTAATCTATTCAACCTTTCTTCATAGCTAGCACCCTCCATACCAGGCAACATCCTGGTGAACTGGGGACAGTCTGGTCCTGGTTTGGAGGGATGAACTATTCAGTGGCAAAGTCGAAACCATAGGTATGGCCATCTCACTGGAGGGTATGGAGTGGCCATTAAGGAAGTATTAACACGCCATGAAATCGCTGGAAGGCCACCAAGGCCTACCTGGTAAAATGCCTGTGAGGGTGGGAAGTGACCCTCAATTGGCCTATTATTTGCTTTCATTTGCTGCCCAGTTCCTGCCATGGGCTGCTGCCACTCCCACTTTTCAGAATATTCTGTAGCAGCAGGAGGGCATTGGACTCCCCTCATGCCACCTTCCATCACCATTTTCTGAGGCCTCCCACCTAGAGGGTCTGATGACATCCAGACCTTTGCCCCTGTTTTCACCTGTTGGCCTCACACACTGTCCCCCCTCGAGCCCGCACTTCTCCACTCTGCTTGAGCGGAAGGGAAACCAAGTTAGCAACCAGGCTTTCCATTCATGACTCACACATCTGCTGAAACATTTTGCTTGGCAGACTTCATGTGCACAAAACCCGTGCCAAACTCTGAAACAGATGTCTTCACGCCGAGAGAAAATGACTCCCTGTGTGTGTGTGAAGGGGTTTTACTGGAAATTAAGAACCTGCAGCGAGAGATTGTTGACTGGATTCACTAATAATAATCCATGGACACCTCGAAAAAATAATTAGCATCTCCTGAAAATATTATATTGCTAATATACCAGTATACTACTGATTACCAATCTGCTCTTTAACTATTTTGATGTGGCAGATACATATGTTGTCTTTGAGCTGCACAAAATAGTTTCTGTTTCAGTATCTTGCGAGAAGGTTTATGGGTTTAGCTAACCATAATTTTGCAGATACGATGGTAGTTGGTTATAACAGGACAGGAAGATCCCAGAAAGGAACCCAACCCTGGTTCAAAAGACTTTACTTTTCTTTATAAAAGAAAGGAGGGACAGAGTCACAGGATCACTAATTAGTGTTAACAACAAGAAAAAACATTGATTCATGTCAGGGTCTTTGCTATTTATTCTTGTGTATTCCCAGCCTATACCCTTGTTTTCTCCTTTCTTTTGATTTTGCCGTCACATTTTTGATCCGCAGATGATTTATGGACTGTGTCTTTAAGGCAACCTGCCATCTTAATTCAAGCAGAAAGAAGCCGTGGCCTGTACCTTTAATCCAAACAGGAAGATCCAGAAGGCTGTGCTGTTTTAGACTGGTATCAGTGATAACTCAGATTGATTGATGTGGCTGGTGGCTAATGAATGGGCCCAAAGGGCAGTGCTCTGCCCGGTAACAGGTGGTTATTGGATATTATCTCACTGGAATGTTTCTCACAGCCACGAGGTTCCATTTTAAGTTTCACCTTGTTTCTCTCCCAAAAGATCTAGCTAAATTCTCTTCTTAAAGCCACCGTGAGGGCTGATTCTCTCTCCAGTATGCCTGGGTGCTGTTCTCTTGGAGACTGCAAAAACGTGAAGTCAAACCATGGGCTGGAAGCAGGGTTTGATGTGAGACAAAGTCAGAAAAGAAGTAGACCTGAATGTGAACCTTTGAGTTGAAGGCCCACTTAGATAAGAACTAAAGTGACTTTCCAGAAGGCCTATTTCCTCTAACTTTCTCACGATGAATGACTCTGCCGAGAAGACCATTGCCAACTGTAAACCGTAGGCTTTGATTAACCAATGTGCTGTAAGGAAAACCTGCTACAGAACAATATTGGAAGCAAAGACGCTTATCTTTTGACCTTCACCCTTATTATTTTCACCCCTTTCCAATCCACCCCGTGTTTGTCTGTCTTGTGTGTGTGGATAGAGTGTGGACAGTTAAAGGGGGTGGTAGGTTAGTTTGTTATTCAGTTGCATTTACTGCATATTTCATATTTAATTAACCTGGTTTAATCTAGGGGCTGGTTTAGCACAGTGGGTAAACAGCTGACTTGTAATGCAGAACAATGCCAGCAGCGCGGGTTCAATTCCCGTAACAGCCTCCCCGAACAGGTGCCAGAATGTGGCGACTAGGGACTTTTCACAGTAACTTCATTGAAGCCTACTTGTGACAATAAGCGATTATTATTAATAACCTTGTTGTTAATCTTGGGTGCGCACGACCAGTCAGCTGGAGTGAGATTTCAGCCAGACTGAGGATTTTGAGAATTTGGAGCTGTGTGGGAATTCAGTACTGAGGGGAAAGAGGTGCTCCTCATCGGGAGGAATGGAGAAGCAGACCTACAAGGGGGGCTCGAGGGCAAGTGAGAAGTAGAAAGAAATTGAACCATGATGACAAAACCAGCAGGTAAGTGATTGTCTGGTGACTGGTGAGTAGTTTTTCTTTTATTTTTTCTCTTTTTCTCTTGGCGTTGTAGTTAATCCCAGACCCATGTGATGCTCTTCTTGTGCGATGTGGGAATTCAGGGACCCTTCCAGTGTCCCTGGCTCCTTCACATGCAGGAAGTGTGTCCAGCTGCAGCTCCTGTTAGCTCGATGGCTCTGGAGCTGCGGATGGGCTCACTTTGGAGCATCCATGATGCTGAGGGAGTCATAGATAGCATATTCAGGGAGTTGTTCACACCGCAGTTAAAAATTACTTAAGGGAGATAGGAAATTGGTGACCACCAGACAGAGGAAGAGTAGGAAGGCAGCACAGGGGTCCCCTGCGGTCATCTCCCTCCAAAACAGACATACCATTTTGGATACCATTGGGGTAGATGGCTCATCTGGGGAAGGAGGCTGCAACCAGGTTCATGGCACCTTCGCTGGCCCTGCTGTGCAGAAAGACAGGAAAAAGAATCACAGAGAAGGAGGTGCTGGAAGTCTGATGAAATGTAGCCCAGGATGTTGTGGGAGGCTAAGGAGGAAATTGCGATCCCCAAGCTAAGATACTTGAATCGTCGACAGACACAGTGGAGGTGCCAGAAGGTTGGAGGGTCGCAAATCTTGTGCCTTTGTTTAAGAAGGGTCGCAGGGTAAAGCCTGGGAAGTGTGGACCAGTGAGCCTAATGTCTTTAGTAGGTACGTTGTTAGAAGGCATTCTGAGAGACAGGATCTATAGGCATTTAGAGAGGCAAGGACTGATTAGGGACAGTCAGCATGGCTTTGCGAGTGGAAAACCATGTCTCACAAATTTGATTGAGTTTTTTGAAGGGGTAACCAAGAAGGTAGATGAGAGTAGTGCAGTCGACGTTGTCTACATGGACTTTAGCAATGCCTTTAACAAGGTACCGTATGGTAGAATGTTGCATAAGGTTAAATCTCACAGGATCCAGGGTGAGGTAGCGGATTGGATACAAAATTGGCTTGACGACAGAAGACAAAGGGTGGTTGTAGGGGGTTGTTTTTTAAATTGGAGGCCTGTGACCAATGGTGTGCCTCAGGGATCAGTGCTGAGTCCACTGTTATTTGTTATTTATATTAATGATTTGGATGAAGATTTAGGAGGCATGGTTAGTAAGTTTGCAGATGACACCACCATGGTGGACAGTGAAGAAGGTTATCTAGGATTGCAGGGGGACTTGATCAATTGGGCCAGTGGGCCAGTGGGCCGATGAATGGTGGATGGAGTTTAATTTAGTTAAATGTGAGGTGATGAATTTTGGTAGATTGAATCGGGGCTGGACCTATTTAGTTAGTCGTAGGGTGTTGGGGACCTCCTTTCTTCAGAAACCAGAGCAGAACTCTCAAAATAAAACTAAAAACAACAGACACGGGGCAGGGCTGAGAAACAAAACTAAAACAGACCCAGCCCTCCCATGAGTGACATCACAGCCTGCCTCGCTGTTAACCCCTTAATCACCGCTTTACCAGATATATAATCTGGATTCCTTAACCAAGGTTCTTTTAATAACTTGACTGTAAAAGACACATAATACAATTTTGTTCTGGGTTAGGGTTTGAAAACTTCAAAGTGTATTATGGAGTTCACCTGACCTATAACTTTTTATGTTGAATTTGGTTAGGGTGAGCACAAGAGCCTTCAGGTGTTATTCGACAGTCTTCCCAGACACTTTAATCAAAATAAGCTTTAATCTAAGAATTTAGTTAACATTTATATAAACAAACAGCAAGAATTTTTATCAATTACAAACATAAGTTTGTAATCTATGTACAACACTTAATGAATTCTCGCTTAACTGTTCCAATTCAAAAAGAAAATCCCATAAACCAAAAACCCCTTTTCAAGGGTGTGGCCCAGCACTCTGCATTCTCATTTGAATGAGACTGGCTTTCCCTGAGATTCTAATCCAGTCTCACCAGCAGATTTTACTCCTCTGGAAAGCAAACTATATATTTTAAGTTGTCACAGCAGGCAGCTATAATCAATGTTTTTTTTTTCTGGAGCAACTCTTTGAAATGAACATAGAGAGAGACAGGCCAAAATACTTCTTTCTCCTGTCTGAGTCAACAACAGCCATATACGAAAGCCATATCCCAGCTCCACCCGCAAAATGACATTATTGAATCCATGTGATAGTACAAAAACCTTTCTTAAAGAACACTCACATGATAATATATATAAAACTTCCCTCCATTCATCACAAGTTATCCTGAGAAATTATTTCTGTCCCAATTTCCTAGTTATCTGGACTGTAACTTGTACTTTAGGGAGCCTGCCTCTTTGCAGCTCCCATCCTGTCCAGTCATTCTCCTGACAGAGTTGAGCGATGTTCATTCCCCGAGGTCCTGTCTCCAATTGCAATCAAATTAGCCAAACCAAAACTTAACAGCATCTTCAAAACTTATAAGGCCCTAGTTGCTAAGCAAACCACACATACTTATGCCTTTCATTTATTCTTCATGCCGTAGCCCTCTCTAAGCACAAGAGGAACACAGCTGGAATTTAACCAACCCCCACACATATAAACATGTCCAGCATGAAGGTGACTATAGGCTTTACTTTTCCAGGCACAGAAACATAAAATTAAACCCACTTAAAATGATACCTTATTTCTAATGTTTACTATACAATTATAAATTCTTTAAACCTACCTATGTTTTCCTAAAAATACACAATGTTTTTGCAGTGATCCATTGTTGGGCGATTGGCAACACCAGGATGAAGGATTCTGTTTCCTGCATGGACAATATTCTTGCCCTTTGCTGGACAATTCCTGCAGGGGGATAATTTACAATGTCGTATTAAGATGCGCTTGGATTTGAATGATGCTTTTATCATCCCGAGGTAAGATTTGTGCTTGATGTTTATCTAATTGTTGCTTGCCATTGTGAACCTAAGAGTGATGATTTATCTGACTTGGCAGTCTCGAATCTTAGTGAATTTACAATATTCTTGCTGGAAACCTTTAAATAGCATGATCCAATCGATGAGGTTGAATTGCCATTGTAGCCTTTTAATCTACAGGAAGTATCTTACATGTTTGCTTAAGCTTTGTGAGATCAAGCTTTGAGAGCAAGTTAGCTGAAGCGCCTGTATCCAACTTGAATTTAATTGGACAGTTGTTTACTTTTAAAATAGTGTTCCATTCAGTGTCCAAATTTATGGAATTTATTAATTTAGGAGGCGATGTTACTTCAGTGCATTCTTCAAATTTCTCTATTATTCCTACAAAAAATGTGTTTTCAAGTGAGTAACTATCTGTGTCTGTTGAAAAATTCTCCTCTAAATCTACTTCCTTGGATTCAACACTTTGTTCATTAATCTGTCTTGAAGACTGTTTCGCAGATTTAAATGTGAGTGAGGATCTGCACCGTGCAGCAAAATGATTTAATTTGCCACATTGTGAGCATTGTTTTCCTCTGGCAGGGCATTGTTTTTGAAAGTGGGAGGTTCCACACCTTGAACACGTCATGACGTTGACGTCATTACGCACGACACTTCTTCGCGCATGCGCAGATCGACTTTTGCCCGTCTCGCATCTTTTCACGAAGTGCGCATGTGCAGGGTTAGAGTGCGTGTGTGCTAATGGCTGCCATCTGAAACATGCATCTTCTTCATCTGCAACACTGCCTGAATGCACTCAACCTCGTGGTGAATTTTTGCTCTCTTCTCACGGAGATCATTCTTCATACTGATTTTGTTGATTGTTGATGAACAAGACAGTTTTCAATCATGATTTCTAGAGTTAGATCGTTTTGCCGAAGTAATATTTCTCTGAGTTGTTCATCATTAATACCTAACACTATTTGGTCCCGAATCATAGAATCATGCAGTGCCTAGAAGTTACAGGATTGTGCTACCAGTCTCAGAGCAGTAACAAAGCTGTTAAACAATTTACCCTTGTTTTGCAATCTCTTCTTAAATATAAAGCACTCAAACATTTAATTAGTTTGGATTTTACAATGGTCATCGAATTTGGCAAGAATTATATCAAACTTTGTTTTCTCTTGACCCAGAGTGTACTGAAAAGAATTGTAGATCTCAATTGCATTTTGACCAGCCATAGTTAATAGCAAAGCAATTTTGTGAGCATCGGTTGCATTAGTCAAATCAGAAGCTTCTAGATAAATTTGGAATTGCTGTTTGAACAAACGCCAGTTTACATTTCAGTTACCGGTTATCCTTAGGTGTCGAGGAGTTTGAGCTTTATCCATCAATCCTGTGTTCATCGAAGTTCTGTTTTTTGATGATAATGCTTCTGCAGTCGAATAGCTTTTTTCTGATCTCACTAGATTATGCTAGCTAGTTTCTGTAGCCAATGACCTGGTTCCATGTTATATATCCAGAATGGTCTGATGGTGTGATTCTTAAGAAACCACCAATCTTCAACTTAAAGCAAAACAGATTTATTGAATAACGAATTGATTAATATTGAATTTGCATACTTTACAGAACTATAACTAGTAATCAAGTAATCTATAATAAAGCATTAACGAATTTAAACTACACGTGCTAACTATTATGTGATCTATCTCTCTAACACTCTACTGTCTAGTTACTCCTGGTTGGAAGAGCCCCACAATCCTTTGAGTTCTCATATATATAGTGGAATCTAGTGTTGCCCTCTAGTTGTTGTGTGACACTAAGGTGTAATAATTACATGTCTCGATATATACATATTACTACATCAGCGTTCAATTAAATCTGAACCGGAGCGATAATATTTGCAGTAGTTAAATCAAATCATGTTCGACTGAATCAAATATTTTGGTCAGATCTGACACCTCATGTAAAGTGTGCTTTTTTCCCAGGACTCAGTGATGCTAAATTGTAAATGGCCACCCTTTTGCAATCTGTGTTTTGCTTTCCTGATCTGCATCAGCAAATTTACATTTTGCTGTTTGATAAGGTACGGCGGGGGTGGGGTGCAAACAGCACCTTCAGATTCTGTTTTGTTACATCTCCTGTTGAAAAGGAATAACTCATGCATTTTTCTTAGAAGTGAAATTTCACTTCAGTGCGTATGATAGTCTGCATCATTTTCAAATGCACTACAGCATTTTAAACAAATGGTGTGCTGTAAGTGTGATCCCCAATAATGGAAAATCAATACTCTTCATCTCCGTAATGGGGAAATCAAAAGGGCAGTTTCCAACAGTGACAGAAAGTGGATTCGGACTCGGACTCAGAGTAACGTTGGTTTATCTCTCTCTGGGTGCTGCTTGACTTGCTGAGTCATTTCCGGCATTTTCTGATTTTTTTTTTAAAATTTCAATCTCGATTCTGAGATTATATAATCCAAGTATACCATCAATCCAGTGAGAATTGGTTATTATTGCTCTCTTCCAGCAATACATATTTGCCACAAATAGCATGCACAGGGCAAGGAATGTGATCCAACAAGATCTGAGATTGAGTTGAAGAGTCACTTTTAAGTGACTGTTCTGATCGGCACACTGGGATGTCATGAATGAGTATTACAAATCCGTATTCTGTACCAAATATCCCCTCAGGTTCAACACCACTGGCACCTTATGATCAGGAGTTCACCCCGATTCTTCAATATCTCCTCATAAAATAACATATTACATTGATGATTTGGAGTTGGGGACCAAGGGCAATGTGTCCAAGTTTGCAGATGACACTAAGATGAGTGGTAAAGCGAAAAGTGCAGAGGATACTGGAAGTCTGCAGAGGGATTTGGATAGGTTAAGTGAATGGGCTCGGGTCTGGCAGATGGAATACAATGTTGACAAATGTGAGGTTATCCATTTTGGTAGGAATAACAGCAAACGGGATTATTATTTAAACGATAAAATATTAAAGCATGCCGCTGTTCAGAGAGACTTGGGTGTGCTAGTGCATGAGTCACAGAAGGTTGGTTTACAAGTGCAACAGGTGATTAAGAAGGCAAATGGAATTTTGTCCTTCATTGCTAGAGGGATGGAGTTTAAGACTAGGGAGGTTATGTTGCAATTGTATAAGGTGTTAGTGCGGCCACACCTGGAGTATTGTGTTCAGTTTTGGTCTCCTTACTTGAGAAAGGACGTACTGGCGCTGGAGGGTGTGCAGAGGAGATTCACTAGGTTAATCCCAGAGCTGAAGGGGTTGGATTATGAGGAGAGGTTGAGTAGACTGGGACTGTACTCGTTGGAATTTAGAAGGATGAGGGGGGATCTTATAGAAACATTAAAAATTATGAAGGGAATAGATAGGATAGATGCGGGCAGGTTGTTTCCACTGGCGGGTGACAGCAGAACTAGGGGGCATAGCCTCAAAATAAGGGGAAGTAGATTTAGAACTGAGTTTAGGAGGAACTTCTTCACACAAAGGGTTGTGAATCTATGGAATTCCTTGCCCAGTGAAGCAGTTGAGGCTCCTTCATTACATGTTTTTAAGGTAAAGATAGATAGTTTTTTGAAGAATAAAGGGATTAAGGGTTATGGTGTTCGGGCCGGAAAGTGGAGCTGAGTCCACAAAAGATCAGCCATGATCTCATTGAATGGCGGAGCAGGCTCGAGGGGCCAGATGGCCTACTCCTGCTCCTAGTTCTTATGTTCTTATGTTCTTATGTTCTAATCCAGAATTAGTGCAACAAAAACCCCTTACAATTTGAACAGCATACCATAATCTTGCAAGTACAACTTTTGTGAGGTGACTTGTTAACATTGTGGTAAGTTTAGGCCAGCTATGAATTGTCAAGTTGCTTAATCTTATATATTAAGTGAAGATAGAGAGCGGCAGATATGGCAACTCTCATTTTTCTTTAACATTTCTGTACCTCTGTTATTTTTCCCTCTCACTTGCAGGGCGAGGTGGTCCCTAACAGGAGGGAGCACAGCCGAGCCAGAGGGGGGCAAACAGCCCTGCATCACTTGAGACCTCTGGAGGAGCCTGTTGCATCCAGCATCGCCCAGAGCATGCAAGGTGAGAAAATGTTCCTGCCTGATGCCCGCCCTCAAATCCCACCTCACTTTTCAGTCCGTCTATCCTCCACCATCACAGTGTCCCCTAGGCCAAAATCCCGAAGTAAAATTTACCAATAAAAGTCATTGTGCCGCAATCTTATCCAACAACATTTTCAATTATTAAAAATAAAACAGAGCTAGTTACCCTTGTGCATTCTTTGTCTTGCTGATGCCTTTGTCCGCCCTAGGGGTCCTACGCAGTTACCACAATGGCTGCAATGGCTGGTGAAAGGCTGCTGACCTTAGACTGCAGATGGCCTTGCAGGATGACCTCAAGCAGCTTTGGACATTGTGGGCCTGGCTTCAGACTGGGCAGTCTGGGCTGGCTGACTGAGAGGCAAGAGCAATACCATTGGTGGCAGTCGCTGAATAACTGCTGCCATTCTGAGAGAGGACAGTAGGTTCTTGCTCCGCGAAGTCACTCCTTCCCTGGTGCTGTACCTTAGCAATACTGGGTGGTCATTTGAACTGTTCAACAAGATGAACCTTCCCACACATTTCACATATCCCTTAACTCCCTTAGCATCCAAAAATCTATCGACCACTCTCTGGGGGAGAGAATCCCAAATATTGACAACCTTTTGAGAGAAGATATTAATGCCGATATCGGTCTTAAATAATGGACACATTGGGCGGGATTTTCCGACCCCCGCCGGGTCGGAGAATCGCCGGGGGCGGCGTGAATCCCGCCCCAGCAGTCCGCCGAATTCTCCGGCACCGTAGATTCGGCGGGGGTGGGAATCGCGCTGCGCTGGTCGGCAGCCAATCACAGCGGCCCCCTGGCAATTCTCCGGCCTGCGATGGGCCGAAGTCCCGCTGGTTCTTTGCCAGTCCCGTCGGCGTAGATCAGACTAGGTCCCTTACCGGCGGGACCTGGCGGCGTGGGCGGGCTCCAGGGTCCTGGGGGGGCGCGGTGTGATCTGGTCCCGTGGGTGTCCCCACAGTGGCCTGGCCCACGATCGGGGCCCACAGGTCCGCCGGCGGGCCTGTGCCGTAGGGGCACTCTTTTCCTACGCGTCGGCTGTGTCAGCCTCCGCAATGGCTGATGCGTAGGTGAACCCACCCCCTGTGCATGCGCGGGGGTGATGTCAGCAGCCGCTGACGCTCTCGCGCATGCGCGGACTCGCGCTGGCCGCGGAGTCACTTCGGCCCCGGCTGACGTGGTGCCAAAGGTCTTCCACGCCAGCCGGCAGGGCGCAAACCACTCCGCCGCCGGCCTAGCCCCTGAATGTGCGGAGGATTCCGCACCTTTGGGGCAAGCTGACGCCGGAGTGGTTCATGCCACTCCGTCCCGCCGGGACCCCCCGCCCCGCTGGGTACAGGAGAATCCCGCACCTTATTCTGAGACTCTGGCTCCAGGGCCTAGGTTCCCCAGTATTGTGTCCACAACTCATGACAGAGATCTCTCCACGGCCTACTTTAAGTCTAGCAGTGTCTCAGCTAGCAACTTCCGTTGCGTCGCCGTATTATTCACACCACAGACCAATCTGTGCCGTAATATTTCGGAAAGAGACGGGCCATACTCACAAAATTCACAAAGTTTCCTCAGATGCATCAAGAACTCTATTGCAGACTCCCCTGGAGTCTTTCAGCCGTATTAAAATGGTATTGTTGCATGATGACTGACTGCTTGGGGCCATGTGCGGCACGTTAGCACAGTGGTTAGCACTGTTGCTTCACAACGGCAGGGTCCCAGGTTCGATTCCCGCTTAGGTCACTGTCTATGCGGAGTCTGCATGTTCTCCCTGTGTCTGCGTGGGTTTCCTCCGGGTGCTCTGGTTTCCTCCCACAAGTCTCGAAAGACGTGCTGTGAGATAAATTGGACATTCTGAATTCTCCCTCAGTGTAGATAGATAGATAGAGAAATACAGCACAGAACAGGCCCTTCAGCCCACGATGTTGCGCCAAACTTTTGTCCTAGGTTAATCATAGAATTTTGGACAATTGTTCATGGCCAATCCACCCAACCTGCACATCTTTGGACTGTGGGAGGAAACCGGAGTACCCGGAGGAAACCCACGCAGTCACGGGGAGGATGTGCAGACTCCACACAGACAGCGACCCAAGTCAAAATCGAATTTGGGACCCTGGAGCTGTGAAGCAATTGTGCTATCCACAATGCTACCGTGCTGCCCTTAAGAAGTTAACTTACACTCCATTATTCTACCCTAATCCATGTACCTATCCAATAGCCGCTTGAAGGTCCCTAACTTTTCCGACTCAACTACTTCCACAGGCAGTGCATTCCATGCCCCCACTACTCTCTGGGTAAAGAACCTACCTCTGACATCCCCTCTATATCTTCCACCATTTATCTTAAATTTATGTCCCCTTGTAATGGTGTGTTCCACCCGGGGGAAAAGTCTCTGACTGTCTACTCTATCTATTCCCCTAATCATCTTATAAACCTCTATCAAATCGCCCCTCATCCTTCTCCGTTCTAATGAGAAAAGGCCTAGCACCCTCAACCTTTCCTCGTATGATCTACTCTCCATTCCAGGCAACATCCTGGTAAATCTCTTTTGCACCTTTTCCAAAGCTTCCACATCCTTCCTAAAATGAGGTGACCAGAACTGCACACAGTACTCCAAATGTGGCCTGACCAAGGTTTTGTACAGCTGCATCATCACCTCACGGCTCTTAAATTCAATCCCTCTGCTAATGAACGCTAGCACACCATAGGCCTTCTTCACAGCTCTATCCACTTGAGTGGCAACTTTCAAAGATCTATGAACGTAGACCCCAAGATCTCTCTGCTCCTCCACATTGCCAAGAACCCTACCATTAACCCTATATTCCGCATTCATATTTGTCCTTCCAAAATGGACAACCTCACACTTGTCAGGGTTAAACTCCATCTGCCACTTCTCAGCCCAGCTCTGCATTCTATCTATGTCTCTTTGAAGCCGACAACAGCCCTCCTCACTGTACCTGAACAGGTGCCGGAATGTGGCGGCGAGGAGCTTTTCACAGTAACTTCATTGCAGTGTTAATGTAAGCCTACTTGTGACAATAATAAAGATTACTATTAATGGTTCGCCACTAGTGTTACCAACTCCTCGAAGGACTTTGCGTCTGAGGATGCGGGGTATGTTAGGCTTTTGATCACGCTGAATATAGAAAGTCAGAGAATCTGGGTGTGCAGAGCCACAGATCTTTGAAGGTGGCAACACAAGTGGACAAGGTAGTCAAGAAAGCATACGGAATGCTTTCCTAATTGGACGGGGCATCGAGTATAAAAACTGGCAAGTCATGCTGCAGTTGTATAGAACCTTGGTAAGGCCGCACTTGGAATATTGCGCACAATTCTAGTTGCCACACTACCAGAAGGATGTGGAGGCTTTGGAGAGGGTGCAGAGGAGGTTTACCAGGATGTTGCCTGGTCTGGAGGGCGTTAGCTATGTGGAGAGGCTGAATGGACTCGGACTGTTTTCATTAGAAAGACGGAGGTTGAGGGTGACCTGATCGAGGTCTACAAGATTATGAGGGGCATGGATAGAGTGGATAGGCTGGCTTTTTTTCCCAGGGTGGAGGGATCAGTCACCGGGGGGCACAAGTTTAAGGTCCGTGGAGCAAAGTTTAGAGCAGATGTGTGAGGCAGGTTTTTTATGGAGAGGGTGGTGAGTGCCAGGAACGTGTTGCCAGGGGAGGTTGTGGAAGCAGATACATTAACGGCGTTCAAAAGGCATCTTGACAAGCACTTGGAAAGGATGGGTACAGAGGGATACGGCACAAGGAAGTGCTGAGGGTTTTGGCAAAGGTTGGTATCATGACCGGTACAGGCTTGGTGGGCCGAAGGGCCTGTTCCTGTGCTGTATTGTTCTTTGAATATGGGCGCTCCACAGTCAGGGAACAGGATCACTGTCTGGTGCTCATCATGAGTGAAAGCATTAGCCCTGAAGAATTAGAGCATACATTCTGTGTATTGCATCCAATCTTCTATGTTCACATCATCCACATCCAATCTCCCAAAGCGCAGCACTTTGAAAGTAGTGCAAATCTTTCCCTAGTGGTACGAGTAGAGCTTGCAAGGTTTCTAATGATTAGTGGCGCCGTATGCAGCTCCACTTTATCCTCATTGCCAATATTGTGTCCACAGAGGAGTCCGCACGAGAGGCGTAAAGAAACTGGTTATTTATTATAGAAGTAACTATTTACATGATCAACACAGGTCCCAGTTGGGACTACTCTGCTCGCTCCCAGTTGGGCCGAGCTTTTATATGTAGTGTTCATTGCTCTGCTGATGGGGTTCCGGCCCCTCAGACGGGAAGTTCATACTCAACAAGACTCACAGGGAGACTAATTGGTCTGCCCCCATAGTGAGTTGTAACACCAGTTTGGCAAAACATTTTCTCTGCATCTACCGTGTCAAGACCCTTAGGAATGTTAAATGTTACAATTAGACCACCTCTCATTGTTTTAAACTCCAGGGATGGGAACTTTTCTACTCAATCTCTCCTATAGGACTCATCCCAGGAGGCTGACTAATGAACCTTTATTGCACTCTCGCGAGCAAATATGTTCTTCCCAACATAAGGAGTCCAAAACTGCACACACAAACTCCAAGAATGGTTTCACCAACCCCCCCCCCCCCCCCCTGTAATTGCAGTGAGAATCTTTATCTTCTTACATGCCAAACCCTTTGAAGTAAAAGTACATAATTTTAGCAGACACACATGCCACAGGGTGAAACTGTAGGTTCCCTACCAGAGAAAAAGGTCAGAATGTTTGGCACGCGTTTGTGTTTGAGGGTTTACGGCACCGCTCCCAGAAACATAGGAAAACTCCCCCCTGCAGCTTTCTACGGTGGGGTGGGAGCTACAGCTAAGTATTCACAAAGAAATGCAGGCTGCCTTCAGGGGTTGAGGGCACAAGCTTCGCTCGGATCCCGAGTGGGCTTTCCCGGGTGGTCAGCATGTTGACCCTATGATTTTCCCTTTGAGAGGCAGAAATGAGGAAGCTCTCGACCCAGGATATCACTAGCCCTGACTCCTCTTATGCAAATGTCTTATTTGGAGAGGCTCTGGCCAACAGGCAGTCACAGAAAACCCCTCACATCTAGGCCAAGCTTAATCCCCAGTATATTCCTGCATTGTGCATACCTACTTATGATACGTTTCCACCAGAAACACTGCAGATATTTAGCCACAAAATGTGAAGCCATGCTAAAGAAATTAAACACCGAATAAAAAAGCCATTTTCAGCTTACAAAATGGATAAGGATATGGAAGACTATTCAGCCCTCTTGCTTCATTTCATAGAAAGCATTTAAAGTCTTTCAATCAGATCATCTAATTATTTTATAAAATATTTGAGGGATTTTGTATCCACAAAAGTGCCTCGGGATCTACTCCAGCTGCTAAAATTAAAGATGTTGACAATACAGAAGAAGAATATTTGGTCTATTATGTCTATTTTGCTAGAACATTCATTGCCCTCCACTCTCCTCAAATCCTTATCTGGATCCATCCAGTGGGAAACTGAATCGATCAGATTGGCCTAACCTTGTTAAATAGGAAACAAAAATTTACCTTTGTATTTTCTCATCTTCAAAAGCTTCTATATTCTTCCCTTAAAGTATACAATGTTTTCTGCCGTGGCCATTGCTTAGTGATATGTATTCCATAGTTTTAAAAAATAAATTTAGAGTACCCAATTATTTTTTCCAATTAAGGGGCAATTTTAGTGTGGCCAATCCGCCTATCCTGCACATATTTGGGTTGCGGGGGTGAGACCCACGCAGACACGGGGAGTATGTGCAAACTCCACACGGGCAGTGACCCAGGGCCGGGATTCGAACCCATGCCCTCAGCGCCGTAGGCAGCAATGCTAACCACTGTGCCACCGTGCTGCCCTCTGTATTCCATAGTTGAACAAGCCTCTGTATGAAGCATCTTCTTCCTCTCTCCTCATGCTATAGAAACATAGGGTGGGTTTTTAGGTCCTGTCTGTCATGGGACCAGAAATTCCCGCCCAAAGTCAACGGACCTTTCGATAGTCCGTCAAATTCTCCATCCTGCCCACAATGATTCCCACGGTGGGCAGGAGAGTAGAATCCCACCCATGGAGTCTGGAGTAGACTGGTCCCAACATTCAGTTAGATCATGGCCAATCTGTATCTTCACTCTATCTGCCACCACCACGGCACCACAATTCTCAGTTTACGGATTTGAAATGGATCAGTAGATGAACTAGTTTTGATCATCGAAGCGCGTGCATAGCGATCTGAAATTTCCTCGGAGCTGCTCCCGCGCTGCTGCTGTAACTTCCTTGGAAGTGTGATGGGAATGGCTTCTATGAAGCTGATAATGATGGAGTGCAAGCGTTTTCATTCACTGGGGACGTCACTGTCAAGGCGAGTATTTATTACCCATTCCTCATTACCCTTAAGCAGGTAGTGGTGAGCCACCAACTGAGCGGCTTGCTGGGCCATTTCAGAGGGCGTTCATTGCTGCGGGCCAAAGGTCACATGTAAGGATGGTAGGTTCACTTTCATAGAAGACACTGCTGAAACGGGCAGCACAGTAGCACAGTTGCTTCACAGCTCCAGGGTTCCAGGCTCGATTCCCAGCTTGGGTTACTGTCTGTGCGGAGCCTGCAAATCCCCCCGTCTGCGTGGGTTTCCTCCGGTTTCCTCCCACAGTCCAATGATGTTAGGAGGATTGGTCATGCTAAATCACCCTTAGGTTAGGTTAGGTTTGGTTGCTGGGTTATGGGATACAGTGGAGGTGTGGCCTTAAGTAGGGTGCTCTTTCCAAGAGCCGGTGCAGACTCAATGGGCCAAATGGCCTCCTTCTACACTGTAAATTCTATATAAATTAAACAGATGGGTTTTTACGTCAGTCCGGTAAGTTTCATCACCACCACTAATGTTAGCTTTTTACTCCAAGTCTATTTAATTAAATTTAAATTCCCCAGCTGTCATGGTGGGATTATTACCCTGGATTATTAATGCAAGCCTCTGGATTGCAAGTGCAGTAACACAGCCATGACGTTCCCATGTTCCCTAGTAAAGTACATGACGATAGTTACACAGGAAATATGCAGCTGAAAGGACTTAAAGTGGATGGGGAAATAAAAAATAGAAGCAATAAAACACACGAGAAAAACAAATAATTAGACCCACAGAGTAAGTTGGCATGATGAACTATTCAGGCCAATTTCTGTCTAGTTTGTTCAGATGTCGGAAAACCACTAAGTTGCTAACACTGGAATGATGAATGCTGGGGAGTTTGCAAGGTCACCAGCAACTGGTGGTAAAAACCATTTCTGAGATACATCAGTTACAGCAGTTATTGAAGAGAGCCTTACCTTCTGCCTGAGAATACTTACGTCGGTAAAAATAGATCAAAGCCAGCAAAGAATTTTTATTAAAAATCCAGAAGTTTAATATTGTTCTAGCCTGGTTGGTTAGCATGCATTGCACATGTGGTTTGCTGCTGTCTTCGATGCAACGCACACAGAACGTTTGCAAAAAAAAACCTCACTGAAAATAGTTGACCCTCTGAGCAGGTCCTGGCAGAATGGTGGAATTATGAATTTGCTTTTGATTGAAATCAATATATTAACTCAATGGCCTGGAAACTAGGCAGCGCCATACCATTTTACACTTAAGGGAGTAATATGGCAGGCAATGTGTGTGGTCTCATTCTTCTCCAGAAGTCAGCCGCCTGCCATATTGGTAAGTGCTATATCTAGAAAAGGACTGGAAGCTTTTATGGAATGAATCTTCATGTGGTCAAGGGAAGCAGGAATGTTCCTTCTGCCCCCACAAAGATACTGCAGCTTGTTGCCAGCTGCTGGGTGAACGGCCAACCCGGGTGCCGCCCCCACTCTCCAGTGCCTTTGCTCTTGTCATCCAGCTCGGCTTGCACATGGGGCCTTCGCTGTCTCCACCACTTCCTCCCCACCATGGTCACTACCATCCCCTCCTCTTGTTTCATGCTCACTCTAGCCCAGACCTTAGTCCCTTCCAACTTTGCACCCATCACCCCAACCTATCTCATTCTTGACACCCAACTCCTGCTTTTCCGATTTCCAACACTGTGTGAAATAACAGAATCCTGGGAGGGAAGAACACGCATTTCAACGGGGTGGCAGGAGCCTGGGATTCCTGATCCATTGTCAGGTTTCACCCTGTATTCCAGCCACTTTAACCTTAAGGAATAACCTTTAGTTTGGAACTTTGCCAGAGACTTTTTAGAGGAAGTCTGGCAGGAGGTCTCGGGTTTCAGCTGTGGCTAGGTTATAGCATTCTAGCCCATGAATCAGAAGTCCCACATCAGAGATATGAGCATAAAACCTAGGCTAACACTCCACTGCAAAGCTAAGGGAGTGCTGCACTGCTAAAGGTGCTGTTCCTTGGATCAAATATTAAACCGAGGCCCCATCTACTCTCTTAGCTGAATTTGAATGATCCCATTGCACTATTTTGAAGGAAAGTAGGGGAATTGTCCCATGTTCCGATCCTCTGATATCCTGAAATCTATCCAAATATAAGTCTCGCTGTCTGAACCATGGGTGGGAATTTTATTTGGAAGCAATGTCCCTGTTCCCTAACCTCACTTGAAATGTCAGGGGCAAGCTCGCCTCTGCGCAACCAGGAAAATCTTCCATCCCCATCTGGAAGAACGTCCTGCCTCCGAGACAATCAGATGGCTGGCAGATCTGAAATACCAACGGTGCTACTGGGAGTGGTGGGCACTGCTGGAACTGCAGTTCATGCCCAACAATGATAGTCACTGGACTTGGATTAGAAGTGAATAAGTAGTTTTCACCAGAGTTATCCTGGCAAGGTGAGGTGGGGGGGGGACTGGCAGGACGCAGGGCAAGATAGGTCTCCGTTGGGTATCAGGTGCCCGAACACAAGATGCCTGGTCGCCACGTGGCATAGACACCTCACGTCACTGGTTAAATGTCAGCTACTGTGTGAGGAGGTCTTTAAGTGGCTAGAATTGGCTACTTGAGGGATCCAATTGACTTAAGATCAAAAGGGCTGCTGTACACCTCCCCCACCCTCCCCCACTGGCAAAACATCAGCTGGGGGTGGTTGTGATGGGCATTATGCCCCCTCCCCCCTCCCAGGGGTTGGGGGCATAACATTCCAGTCATGCTGTTAACAGGGGATGATACTTGCACACAAATTCAGTGAGGTTGTTCATATAGGGCCTCTCCTTCTGAATGCTGTCTCTTATGTATTAGATTATTGTCGTATTCTGCAGCTAATCTTCAAGTATAATCCGAGTAATTAATTCCATTATTTTATCCGGTATCAATGATGAGTTTGTATCGTCACAAACTGATCGGCTCTGCCACTCTGAGAATAGGTGGTGTTATCTGGTATCCAAAACAAGTGACGGCAAATGGCAGAACAATTACTTCCAAGTTTCCAGCCTGTGATTCAGCTTGTGAAATCTTTGTGAGAGGAAGTTGTTTTTCAGAGACGTATCGGCATTTGTTCTCTCAGAATGCACCATGTGTTGTTCTAATTTGCTATTCTTATGGAGAACTGATCAGGCTGTCTAATGGTCTTTGCAGTCTTGTAACAGGTCCATCTTCGGCTGCTCCAAAACAAAATATGTTCCAAAATAATAGATGGCAGCAAAAAAAAAGATCCACCTGTTTTCTTTAAAGACGATCTCCTGTTGTTTATTTTGGAGATGTCAACATTCTGGCAATGGAGATGAAAAACATCCAGGTTGTCCTTTCAGACAGCTGGCTTTGGTTTTTTCAGGCACTGCTCAGAGTTCTAACTTTAGTTTAATGAACCTTCAAGATTGCAGTTCATGTACACAAATCAAAAGAGTTAAGAAATCATGCTCCACTCTTAAAATATGTCAGAAGGTGGATCTTTTGTACTTCTATAAATGTAACAGTTAACGTTGCCATTCAGCCACAAGGGACCAAGTGGACCTTATGCATTAACGGAATGGCCGAGGCACCCCTTCCGCCGTACCCACCCTCCCCTCACCCAATATTCAATTATTCAATCCCTAGCCACACATTTTTCCAAGTACAAAATGGGCGGTCAACACTTGAGGAGGCGAAAGAGGCCAGTGTTCTGGCCTTTGCGCCCCTAGTAACCCGGCGGAGGATTTTGCTTCAGTGCAAGGATGCGAGGCCCCCAAGCATTGAGGCCTGGATCAATGATATGGCAGGGTTCATCAAATTGGAGAGGGTGAAATTTGCCCTGAGGGGTTCAGTACAGGGTTTTTTTAGGCGGTGGCAGCCTTTCCTTGACTTCCTGGCAGAATGGTAGGAAAATAGGCTGGCAGCAGCAGCAACCGGGGGGGGGGGGGGGGGGGGGGGGGGGGTTCGGGGGAGGGGAGAAATGTGTACATGTGTTTATTGAATATGCCGGGTGCTTACCTATTTCTTCTTTTGTAGTTGGTGGGGGGGGGGGGGGGGGGGGGGGGGGGGGTTGGTTTTGGAGGTTATTGTGTTTTTTCTCTTTTTTTTTGTTGTTAATACTGTTTTCTTGTTGTTATTTTCTGTTTTTGATATTTTTTGAAAATTTCAATAAAAAAAAGAAAATACTTCTGATAACCAGCAGACTATGTGACAATGGCATGTTTATGATAAAATAAAGTTTGTTTAATGCGAATGCCAGTGGAATAATAATCCAGGGTCTCAGTCCTGAGAATTTGCATTCAAATGCCCCATTGCATTTTGAGAAATTGAATTAAAAATCAGTAAATAAAAAGCTGACATCAAGAAAAGCTGCCTGATTGTCAGGGAAAGCCAATTGGTTCACCAATGCCCTTTAAGGACGGGAACCTGCTGGCCTTGCCCACTCCAGTGTATATGTGACTCGGGCACGCGGGCTCATGTGACAGGGTCTGAGCCAATCGCGTGGGTATTGCAAACACTGGTCACCAGTGCGCCACACGGGACCAAGGAGCAGAGCGACAAAGTAGAGTAAACCCTGTCGATGAGGAGTGAAGGTCTTTTACATAGCTACTCCGTGTCAATATTGTACTTGCCTTTGTCTTCCTTAATACACCCCTTTTGGATTGCATCATACGCCTGCAGTATATCCCGAGCTGCCACAGGTGGAAACCAGCTGACCTTACCCAGTCCAGCCTATATGTGACTCCAGTTTCACATCAACGCTGTTGACTCTTAATTATGATCCAAACGGGCCTCACAAACCATTTAATTCAGGGCAACTAAGAATAGGCAATAAATGCCGGCCTGGACACCCTCATCCTATGAATGAGTTAAAGAAAGGCTGTTGCTGACATCCACAAAATCATTGCCAGCAGAAATCATTGGGTATTATTGTTCCGTCCTTCCTCAACAGTCCCAAAGCATCCTATTCGTTTTTGTCGCTGAAGTCAACAAATTAGACCAGAAATCAAGCATTTAGGCCCGTGTAGTCGGGCAGTGTAGCCAGCACTGTCTCCAGAACTAGGATTGAGGTGTACAGGATATGGGTTCTAATACTCTCAAATCATCTGCCATTATTGTCAAGCATTAGTGAAGACAGAAATGAGATTGGAAAATCTAATGGTCAC
This sequence comes from Scyliorhinus canicula, assembly GCF_902713615.1. NCBI lineage: Eukaryota > Metazoa > Chordata > Chondrichthyes > Carcharhiniformes > Scyliorhinidae > Scyliorhinus > Scyliorhinus canicula. The sequence goes on from NC_052147.1 coordinate 58,307,200, forward strand.
AAAGAACTCATTACAAGTTACAACCATCCCCATCACCAAGTTGAAGTAAAAGAGCTATTGCTGTTGCATTCTAGTGTTAATAATAAATGATTGTAATATACTTGAGCTCATCTAAAATGCTGCTGCCCGTGGGTCCATTAGGCTCATTTAAATATCCTGAGGCCATATGCACTTGGCGCCCAGGAGTCACGGCCACATCTGTGAGGTCTCAGCCGGGTACCGTTTGGCACTGGTTTCAACAATTGTGGACCAGGAGTGATGGTACTCGCAGGCCATTAGAGCCCCCCCCCGGCTGGTCGAGGGCAGGGCAGGGTCGTATCCTGGCCCTCTCCCTGACACCCAGCCACTTTGGTACTGCCAGCCTGACACCCTAGCAGTGCCACCTGGCACTGCCAAAGTTCCCAGCTGGCAATGCCAAGAAGCCTTGGTCGGCAATGCCAAGGGGTGGGGCTAGGGAGTGGGGCATGCTTATGAAAGCGGGGGGTGAGGAGGGGTTTGAGAGGGTCTCAGAATAGTTGAGTGGGGTGAGGAGGGAGTTTCCTAAAAGTGGGGGGGTGTAGATATGGGAGCAGCTGTTTAAAATGGCTCCACGAACTGTGAGGAGTTTTCCTGCTGGTGGGCTCAGTCCCCCAGTTCAGGAAAACTTTCTAAATGTGACCTTGACAGGGAGAAACTCCCTGAGGACCTAATAAATGGCTATGTGCGGTTGAATAGCGGTATCAATCTCGGCACTGCAGCCGTCAAGAAACACCCGGCCAAACACGCCAAAAACAAGACTATGACATTTTTCTGGTGAATTGTGATGAATGTAGGAGTTTCAGATATATTGTGCGGAATTCTCCGTTAGCCGAGATCGAAATCGGGAAAGGCAATTTGTCACAAAATCGCTATGTTACAGCACCACAGCGGTGTCAATGCGTTCCGAAACGCATGCACAGTAGACACCGTTTGCATATCATTAGCGGGCCTGACCCGCTATTCTCCGGGGCCTCCATGATTCTCCGCCTCCGATGAGTGTGTGTGGTGGATAATGTGTATGTGTGGCTGCAGTTTGTCAGTCTCCTGAATGTCAATCACGGACCAGGTGAATCCCACACCATTGGAATCGATTGTGTTACACACGGCACCGGTGCTAGTCCCTTAACGGTAGCGGAATCGGTCCAGGTGCAGCACCAGTTTTACTGTCGTAAAAGTCTACGGATTCTGAATGGTGTCAGCACTTAGTCTCAGTAATGGAGAATTCAACCCATTATATTACAGGCATTTGGTGCAATAAGGGTAAAAACCTGAGTTAGTGCATGACTGCTGCAGTCATGTTTTTGAAAGATATCCTAATTTGAAAGATTTTGGGTGTGATCCAATGGCCACACTGCACCGGAAAGGGAGCTTGCCACGGCGCAGCATGGCCAATAAAATCCGGGAAACCCTGCTCCCGGGATCTACCTGGCTCACAACGCCTTGCAAGATCCAACGCAATCACACGAGACGTTGCACTGTAAATCCCTGCCATTGTGGGTGAGATCACTTTTTGGCAAATCTGCATATTAGAGCAAATAGCTAGCCTCACTCTAATATAATAATAGTGCCTTAGGCTTTGGGATTTATCCCCTTTTCCTTGGAGAGCTCAGGCGAGCTCCGTTCAGCACTGGTCTCCACAAACAGGGAATAGATGGAACAGCACTTTTGGAGGTCTCCCACGGGATTGGAGGCCCCTAGCTGTATGCCCTTTTGGCAAGTGGTGCTCTGGCACTGCTGGTGTCACCTAGGAACCAGGACAGTGCCATCTGGGTCCAGCCTGTCACAGCCAGGGTGACAGGTTTGCTCTGCCAGTTGGCATGAGCACGGTTGGGCTGGGGGTGCCTCGCATTGGTGTTTGGGGGGGGGTGGGGGAGGTGGGGGATTGCTTTGGGGGCCTCTCGCTACACTGGGGAGTTCCAGCGAGCGGAGCTCCCCACAGTACAAACCGGGTTTATCTGTGGCCTTGACCGCGGGTTCCCTGTTCAGGCCCCTCATACGATGCGGGTCACGTTGAATAGCCATGTGTTTCTCGGCATTGCGAGCGCCGGGAAACCCACGGTTAAATACGCTCGCTGCGAGATGTTCTTCCCTTTTGGGTGAATTTGGCCCTTTGGGAGAGTTCTCTGCTGAGGCCCCCTATCTAACCTCAGTAACGTTAGATAACGTTGTGTTTCTCTGTGCTTCCATTTAGTTCCCACTTAGTTAAATCTCGCCCGTCACCTTTGCTAGTTTTAATGAAAAATGTATAACTTTTTTTTAAATAATTTTTATTGAGAAATTTTGATTTTATACAACAATAACGCACCTTAGTAAAATACCGAAAATAACAATAATATTAACAATCATATACATTCGCCCCATCCCCATGAACAACCCAGCATTTTAACAACAACGCAAATTAACCCGGGTTGCTGCTGCTATTGACCCAGTTACCTATCTCTGAGCCAGGAAGTCCAGAAAAGGCTGCCACCGTTTATAGAACCCTTGTGTTGATCCTCTCAGGGCAAATTTGACCTTTTCCAATTTTATAAATCCCGCCATGTCACTGATCCAGGTCTCCACGGCTTACCTTCTCATGAACAGTTGTGAAGATACTGGCCTAGAAATTAAAATGTGCTCATGAGGGAGGTACCTGTTCTGACCATCCAACTTTCCAATGTCGTGTATATGGAGGCAAGCTTTTTCTCAATACAAGTCTCATGCAAGAGCAACTTCTGCTGAAAAGTATGCCTTGTAAGTTCTTTGTCCTGCACCAATTGGCTCCTCATTATCCCATTCTCCTGATGGTACCCCTTTATTTGCAGTCCTTAGTACTTTACCCTGTGCTTCTTAACCTCAGTATAATCTTCTCCAATGGTGTAGGGATGTGTGGGAGTGTAAGTGATGACAAATGGTGTATAATGATTGATGCTCTACTTCAGGTTTCACCAAGGCAAAGACGCATTCGATGACCATCCAGGTGGGTTTGTATTTGCATGTAGGAACGATCATTACATTTTCTCAAATCCTTTTTATGATTCCAGTAGCAACCATCTGTTGTTCAGCAGATTCAGCAAGGGCCCTCAGCTCTTTTAATTTTTCTATTTATAGATTCAAAAAGAACAGCCGCATTCTAAATCTTTTTTTCAATTCTTTGCTGCTCAGGTGGCAACCTGACTATCTTCTTCTTCGGCGATCCCTCACTAGTGAGTATGATTGTCCATTTAAGAAGCTGTGTGTTATTGGCCATGGGCTCTGTGGGTCCAGTGCTGATGAGTTTGGGCCTTGGACTCTAGATCGCTGGTGTTTCTTTCTCAGGCTCCTTTTCCAGCCGTCTCTTGTCATCAGATGTCCACAGAAAGTTGTGTCCCTTCAGTCAGGAGGGCTTTCCAAGTAGGACTCCTCTGAGCATGGATCTCCCAGGTGTTGACGTCTATGGTGCATTTCTTGAGGTAAGCCTTCAAGGTGTCTTTCAGAGCTTCCTTTGTCCTCCTCTTGTTTGGGAGCCTTCTGTGAACTAGGTGAAGAAGATTTGCTTTGGCAGTTGGGAGTCTGCCATCCTAAGCACATGGCCCAACAGAGTTGGTTTAGGATGAACTTGGCCTCAATGCTGGTTTTCTTGGCTCCTTCAAGGACGTTGTTGTTCGTACACCTGTCCTCCCAGCTGCTGCAGAGAATCCATCTCAGACAGCATTCACGGTACCTCTCCAGGGTCTTCTGGTAGTGTCTGTATGTAGTCCAAGTTTCTGAGCCATATAGAATAGTTGGGAGGATGACTTCCTTGTACACTAGGATCTTGTTGTCAGCACGGATGTTGTGATAATTAAAGACTCTCATCCTTAGATTGTATATGATGTTGGATCTCCGCATCGACCTCAGCCTTAGAGGAGAGGTGGCTCCCCAGGTAGGAGAGATGTTCCACATTTAGTAGGGTTTCTCCATTGATCTTGATTGAGGATGAGACCAAATCTTGCTCTGGGGCCATTCGGCAAAGGACTTGAATCTTCTTGAGGTTGAGACGAGACTGATTATTTGGTATGCTTCCAAGAAGATGTCGAACATGGCTTGGAGATTTTTTCTGAGAGAGTGGAGGTGGCGATGTCGTCTGCGTACTGAAGTTCCATGAGCGATGTCAGTGTCGTTTCTTCTTGGGATTTCTACCAGTTGAGGTTGAAAGGTTTTGCATCCATCCTGTAGACGATGTCCACTCCACTGGGAAGCTTGTTCTTGACAAGGTGAAGGAAGGTGGCAATGAAGATGGAGAACTGAAGATGGTGGAATCAACAACACATCCCTGCTTGACTCCAGTCTTGAGCTCAAAGGTTTCCATCGATGAGAACTGTCCCCGATATCTTGTGGTGAAGGAGTCAGAGAGTGTTTATGAATTTCTCTGGGCAGCTGGCCTTTGGCAGGGTTTTACATCACACTTCCTGATTGACTGAGTCAAAAGCCTTGATCAGATTGATGAAGGTCATGTAGAATGGTTGATGTAGCCCTTGGAATTTCTCTTAAAGTTTCCAAGCTGTGAAAATCATGTCTGCTGTTCCATGGTTTGGTCAGAAGCCACACTGTCTTTCTGGAAGGATTTCTTCAGAAATTGGGAGAAGTTGGCTAGCAAGGATTCGGGCGATGATCTTCCCGGTACTGGAGAGTGGGGAGATTCCACGGTTGTTCCCACAGTCCGCTTTGTCTCTTTCTTGAATATGGTAGTGATGACAGCATACCTGAGGTCCACTGGAATTTCTTCTGCCCCAGATTATCAGGAACAGCTAATGGAGATGATCAGTGATTCCTTCTCCTCCAAGTTTGAAAATCTCCACTGGAATCCCATCCACTCCAGCGGCTTTTCCATTCTTCACGTGTTTAATGGCGCTTCCAGTTGGTCCACGCTTTGTGATCGTCTTTGATTGGGAGTTGAGGCACAGAGAGCTTTCCTCTTCTTGTTGAGGCTTTGGATGCTGTGGTTGTTCTCGTCAAACCAGTCTTGGTGTTTCCTGGTCTTGTAACGAATGGTTCCTTCACAGCTTGCGATGATGACTGTCTTCAACTCTTTACTGTGTTCCTCCACTCCATTAGAATGGACGCTCTGGAGATTTTGGAGACAACATCGTTGGGAGTTCGCCAGCAGGCTAAGCTCTTGAAGTCGCTGTTTCTTCATCTTCCATTGCACCTGGTGGCGTTTGATGCACATAGAAGAGTAGATGAGCTGGTCCAGCAGTCAGCTCCACACGTTATCACTTTGGTGATGAGGTCATCCTATTGGTCTCTGGGTGGAACAATGACGAAGTCGATCATGTGCCAGTGGTTTCATCGTGGATGTCTCCAGGAAGTCTTGAATTTGCCTTTTTGGAGGAACAGTGTGTTAGTGATGACAAGCTGGGATTCCACGCATCTGGAAAGCAGGAGAACCCCATTGGAGTTGCAATTCCCAACTCCTTCCTGTCATAATATGCCCCCACGCACATCATGAGGTAAAAGCAGCCAGTTTCAGACACCCAGGTGAGCCAATCAATATACAGAACATAACATGACCAATCACAAGACAGGACACCAGAGGAGGGCTTCTACCTATAAAACACACGAGGCATCAGCACTCTGCCTCTTTCTACTGGTGATAGCTGTAGTGACAATCAGGGTGTACAAATCATTCAACACCTCCTACATGTGGATCAGAGCTAGCCTGGTCTAGATAGTTACCTTTAGTTTACTTAGAATAGTAGAGAGTCAACCCACAGGCAGCTGTGTGTTTCGTTACTGGAGTTCAATAAATCTCATATTGAACCAACGGCCACGTTTGGTGTATACTTGATCAGTTAATTGCATCGTGTGCAATCCGTGTTACCCCAGGGTGAACAACACGACATGATACCAGGAGTGGCTACTGCTTCTCAGTAACTTACCTTCGAAAATTCACTGAAGACCAGCAACTGCCTTCCAGTGGCATGGAAAAGATCCAGGCACCTCCGCAGCTCCGAATCTCCGGGAACCTTGGCGCCAACTGGGGGGTCTTCAAGCAGAAATTCAGTCTATACCTTGAGGCCTCGGGCCTCGAAAGTGCCTCTGATGCCCAAAAACGCGCTGCTGCTGTCTACCGCGATGGACCAGGCCATCCAAATCTTCAATTCGCTAATTTTTGCCAACGGTGAGGACAAGACCAAGTTCCAGACCGTCCTAGCCAAATTCGACAGTCACTGGGAGGTCGAGACAAACAAAAGCTTTGAGCTTTATGTATTCTAGAAGCGCCTTCAGGGTAAGGACGAGCCTTTTCAGTCTTTTCTCACTCATCTGCGCATCCTAGCGCAACCCTGCAACTACGGAGACACCGCTGACTCCCTCATCAGGGATCACCTTGTGTTTGGTGTCCATTCCGACGTCCTGGGGGAGCAGCTTCTAAAAATAAAAAATATGACCCTGCCAGTGGCCATCGAGACATGCAAGGTCCATAAACAGGCAAAAATTCGCTAAGCCCGCCTGAAGTCGGCAGAGCAGGACCAACGTGCCTCCCACGAGGCTGAAAGTGAACAGGCCATCGCCCGAATGCGGGGCCTGAGCATCGATGAAGGCGGCCATTTCACTCGCTTTTCCAGGGGTCCCACGCATGCGCACCACGGTCGGAAAAACGAAGCGGCCGATGACTACACTGCGCGGGTGCGAGCGACGGCTGACTGCACTGCGCATGGGCGACGACGCGCCAAGCGTCATGACGTCGAAATGATTACGTGCCCCAACTGTGGTATCGCCCATTTAAAGCGGCAATGCCCTGCGAGAGGCAGGCGATGTCTCAACTGCAAGAAGCTTGGCCATTATGCGGTTTTGTGCAGATCTGCCCCTCCAACAGGGGGCCAGCGATCCCAGTTCCAACGAAGTCGAGTTTGCAAGGGCTGCTGGACTTGGAACCGGATCCCATTATCAATCCAGAGGACAACTGCCCGGAGTCCCCATCTCGAGTGGGCATCATCACCATGCATGGCAAGGCCTCCTCACATTCACCAGCCCACACACCCATCCTTAAAGTGGATTGTGCGGACGAGTGGCGTGCCACAATACAAGTCAACGATTGTAGCATCCGGTTCAAATTGGACACCGGTGCTTCGGCCAACCTAATAACCCAAGCAGATCTTGCTCACATACAAAAGCAGCCTACCATTCTTCCACCGGCCTGCCAGTTGCTCGACTAAAATGGGAATGCCATCACGGCGCTAGGGCCCTGTCACCTGCAGGTATCCAACAGGGCCATCAAGGTCACTTTGCGGTTTGTGATTGTCCAGCCCGGCAAGGCTTCTCTGCTTGGTGCCCATGCATGCAAGCTACTCCATCTCGTTCAGTGTGTACATGCCATGTCCTCTGCCAACCGCACTCTTCAAGCCTACATAGAGGAGCTCCTATTGCAATACCCGGTTGTGTTCAGTGGGATGGGTACGCTGCCCTGCCGCTTTAAAATTCTGCTCAGGCCTGATGCCACGCCTGTCATCCTGCGCCACGCCGGGTGCCGGCGCCCCTCAAAGACCATCTAAAGGCGCAGCTGCAGAAGCTCCAGGATCAAGGAATAATATCCACGGTGACGGAACCAACTGACTGTGTCAGCTCAATGGTCTGTGTCAAGAAGCCCTCCAGTGAACTGTGCATTTGCATCGATCCCAAGGATCTGAACCGCAACATTATGAGGGAACACTATCCGATCCCGAAGCGGGAGCAGCTGACGAATGAAATGGCGCATGCCAAATTCTTTCCAAAGCTGGATGCCTCGCGGGGCTTCTGGCAGATACAGGTCGACGAGTCCAGGAGGAGGAAGCTCTGCACGTTTAATAAACCCTTTGGGAGATATTGTTACAACCGCATGCCATTTGGCATTGTTTCAGCCTCCAAAATCTTTCATCGAAAAATGGAGCAAATGCTCGAGGGCATCGACGGTGTCGGGTCTATGTTGACGACGTCATCATCTGGTCCCCGACCCCGGAGGAACATGTTGCTGGTCTGCAACAAGTCTTCAGGCGCATACATGCCAACGGCCTGAAATTAAATAAAACCAAATGCTCCTTTGGCAGGTCGTCAATTAAGTTTCTGGGTGATCAGATCTCCGAACAGGGCGTTCAGCCGGACTCAGACAAAGTCCAGGCAATCAACACGATGAAGACTCCAGAGGACAAGAAGGCGGTCCTCCACTTCCTGGGGATGGTAAATGTTCTGGGAAAGTTCATTCCCAACCTTGCGTCACACACCATGGCCCTCAGACACCTTGTGAAAAAGTCCACCACTTTCCAGTGGCTGCCCGCACATCAAGCAGAGTGGCTTGAGTTGAAAGCGAAGCTAACCATTGCTCCTGTTTTAGCTTTCTTTGACCCAGCAAAGGAGACCAAGATCTCCACAGGTGCCAGCCAGGATGGCATTGGGGCGGTGCTCCTGCAGAAGGATGACACCTTGTCCTGGGCTCCAGTGGCTACGTGTCCAGGGCCATGACCCCCACTGTGCAACGCTATGCTCAAATCGAAAAAGAATACTTGGGCCTTCTCACTGGCATTGTGAAATTCCACGATTATGTGTATGGTCTCCCGATCTTTACAGTAGAGACGGACCACAGACCCCTAGTGCACATTATACACAAGGACTTAAATGACATGACACCCAGGCCCCAGCACATACTCCTTCCACTCCGCAGGTATGATTTTGAACTGGTTTACACACCTGGAAGGAGCTAATCATCGCGGATGCCCTATCACGTGCCATCACCTCGCCATGTGCGCAGGTAGAATTCATACACGACATCGAGGCGCAGGTGAAACGGTGTGCCAGCACTCTCCCGTCATCCAACGAACGACTCGGCATCATTCGAGAAGAGACCACCAAGGACCCTCTGCTGCAGCGGGTCATACATCACTTCACGAATGGCTGGCAGAAAGGGCAATGCCCCCAATACCATAATGTAAAGGATGACCTAACTGTTGGCGAGGGGATCCTTCTGAAATTGGATTGCATCGTCATTCCACGCAGCCTCCAGAGCTTCGTGCTCACGTAGATACACGAGGGACATCTTGGCATTGAGAAGTGTAGGCGCAGGGCCCGGCAGGCTGTCTATTGGCCAGGCGTCAATGAGGGCATCTCAAACATGGGTCCTCAATTGCGCGACCTGCCAGCGTTTCCAGCTTGCTCAGCCCAAAGAAAAGCTCCACCAGCATGAGATGGTGACCTCTCCATGGTCTAAGGTCGGAATGGACCTTTTTCACGCCAACGGGCGTGACTACGTCCTGATAACTGATTACTTCTCCAGTTACCCCGAGGTAGTGAAACTGTCGGACCTAACATCCAGGACCGTCATAAAAGCCTTCAAAGAGGCATTCGCCAGGCATGGAATCCCGCTCATGGTCATGAGCGACAACGCTCCCGGTTTCTCTGGTCCAACTTCACAAAGCAATCCCACTTCCAGCACATCACCTCGAGCCCGCATTACCCACAATCTAATGGGAAGGTTGAAAAAGAGGTACACGTCGTGAAGCAGATGCTCTGTAAGGCTGCGGACTCAGCTTCGGACTTCAATCTCCCTCTTCTGGCGCACAGGGCAACCTCTCTGTCCAATGGTCTATGTCCGGCACAGCTCCTAATGAATCGTAACCTGCGGACGACTGTTCCGGCCATTCATGTACCTGACCTGAATCACCTTCCAGTGCTGCAAAAGATGCAGCAGATCAGAACCCGGAAAAATATGATGCTCACGCTACGGATCTGCCGGTGCTCTCTCCGAAGGACGCTGTTCGCATCCAGTTGCCTGATGGAGGCTGGTCAGCTCCAGCTGTTTTTGTTCGACAGGCTGCTCCCAGGTCATTCATGGTTCGCATGGCTGATGGATCCATTGTAAGGTGTAACAGAAGGGCACGAGCAAACTTGCCTGCCACCACCGGATCTCACTTTCCCAGAGGTCATTCTGCCCGATCTGGCCACCTCGCTTCACGAGGCCACCTATCTGGCTGCATGCCAACCGGCCAAGACACGGTCAGCCCCGCCTCCACCTCTCAGGCGGTGCACAAGAATCCGACGACAGCCTCAACGACTGGACTTATAAATAGTTCCTTGTATATATGCTGTTATGTTTCTGCACCCTAGACATCTTACATGTACATATCCATCCACTCATTGATTTTTGTATATAGTTACTCTTGTAAATATGTAGTTTCTGCTCTAAGCAGCTGACAATTTTTTTTAAAAAGGGGGGGGCTATAATAATATGCACCCATGCACATCATGAGGTTAAAGCAGGCAGTGACAGACACCCAGGTGAGCCAATCAACATACAGAACAGAACACGACCAATCACAAGACAGGACACCAGAGGGGGGCTTCCATCTATAAAACACACGAGGCATCAGCACTCTGCCTCTTTCCACTGGTGATAGCTGTAGTGACAGTCAGGGTGTACAAATCATTCAGAGCTAGCCTGGTCTAGATAGTTAACTTTAGTTTACTTAGAGTAATAGAGAGTCAACCCACAGGCAGCTGTGTGTTTCGTGACTGGAATTCAATAAATCTCATATTGAACCAATACCCACGTTTGGTGTATACTTGATCAGTTAACTGCACCGTGTGCAATTCATGTTACCCCAGGGTGAACAACACAACACTTCCTTTCTGATAGTTCCTTTCCAGAGTTAGGAGTGCTTTCAAACCCTGGCATTGAAGTCCCCAAGGAGATGGTCTTATCTTCCTTAGACATATTGGGGAGTATGGTGTCCAGGATGGAGTAGACCCCTTCTTTGGTCTCATTATTGGCATCAAGGGCTGTGACATAGGTACTCACGACCATTGCCTGCAGTTTCTTGGCAACTTGTAGATAGAGGATCATGAGGCGCTCGTTATTGCCGACGGAGAGCTCTGAAATGAAATGAAATGAAAATCGCTATTGTCACAAGTAGGCTTCAATGAAGTTACTGTGAAAAGTCCCGAGTCGCCACATTCCGGCGCCTGTTCGGGGAGGCTGGTGAGGAGAGTCGATTGACGAGCTTGTTCTGGGTGGCAAATCCAATTTCATGCGTCGTGGGCTGATCCTCAGGTTTCGTCCCCAGAAGAAGGTGTAACCACCGCCATCTTCCCTCAGCTGCCTTTCGCCTGCTCTTCGGGTCTCGTGCAGGGCAGCAACGTCAAAGTTGAAGTGCCTGAGCTCACGGGCAATAAGAGCATTTCCATGTTCCGGTTGATTATTTCGCTCATCATCCATGAGGGTTCATACATTCCAGGTTCTGAGATTGAGTTTGACTTTGATTTCCTGACCGTGGGTAGATGAGCCTGCAGGATGCGGTTTTCCAACCAGGTTGGGAACCGAGCAGAGCAGACTATTCTTTGGGGCACCTTTACTATCCCTTTCCCCAGGCGGGGTGAGCAGAGTGGCCCCTGCAGCGGGCTGCTCAGTCGCGAAGACAGCTGCCGAAACGCTCTCCTGTTCCTATTCCAAGAGTGAAACAACAGGAACAAACTCCAACACCTACATGTCAGTCCGAAGCTAGGGACTTGCAGATTTCACAGTCCTGTCCCCATCACCTCTCGCCGATCGTTGCAAGTCTTGTCGATGTGGGGATGTGCTGGTTTCCTCTAGGTAGAGGCCTGGTGTGGGGCATCTTTTAATGTGGGCCTGCCATTGTACATCAACAGACACATGGTCCTTGACAGAGGGTAGGTCCAGTTCCATTGGCAAGGGAACCTCGACGACTGGGAATCTCTCTACTGCTACAGCCTTCATCCACCATTGCATACCATATCAACGGAGTATCTTTCACCTGATCCACCGTTGAAGACTTGTTTTGGATTGCGCTTTGTCTGGTCCCTCCCCTCAACCCTTATGGCATGGGTGTCCCTGCCAGGAATTTAAGACTCCTGACGCATTGCCCTCAGGATCAAAGGAACATTCAAGCCTCTTCATCTCAGTAAGGTGGAAATCCAAGGAAAGGCAACTTGACTATACATATATATAGTGTGTACAGATCATTGAAGGTGGCAGGACAGGTGGGGAGAACAGTTTAAAAAGCACACAGCATTCTGGGCTTTATTAATAGGTGCATGGAGTACGGGAGCCAGGAGATTATGCTGAACTGAAACAAGACCTCAGCTGCAATATTGTGCTCAGTTCTGGGCGCCACACCATAGAACGGATGTGATGGTATTGGAGAGAATGCAGGAGAGGTTTAAACGAACGGTTCCAAGGATGGGAAACTTCAGTTATGAAGATAGATTGGAGAAGTTGGGATTTTTCTCTTTAGAGAGAAGATAGCTGAGAGGAGATTTGCTAGGGATGTTCAAAATCATGAGGGGCTGGACAGAGTAGATAGGGAGAAACTGTTCGCGCTCTTAAAATGAGAAAAAGCTTTTTCACAGAGCGAATGGTTTACAGCTGGAATGGACTGCGTGGAAGTGCACCGGAGCCAGGTTCAATTGCGGCATTAAAAGGGCATTGGATGATGATTTGAATAGAAACAATGTACAAGGGTACAGGAAAAAGGGAGTCCCCAGTCTCCGGAGCTCCCGACTCGACCCCCGACGACGAGACCCGGCCCAACTCGACCCCGAGAGACCCATCCAGCGACCCGACCCAGAGAGGCCCGCTCAGCAACCCGACCTACCTGGAGATGGAAGAAAGAAAAATCCACGTGGAGGCCCGACTGGACCTACTTCAAGACCCGGCCCCAGGAGGGAACAGACCATGCGACTCAGCCCAACCCGCCTCAGGAAGCCCCTATCCACAACCCAGGACCCCTGAAATGGCGGAGACGCCGTACGAGGACCCGAATGCACAGCAAGGTATTCCCGTGCCTGCAGAACGCCTGGACCCATCCAGATCGCAATCATGCACCCCTAGCAACCCCTCTACCTCAACCAGCACCCGGGATCCTGCCAGATGCGAATCCGGAAACGTAACCAGCGCACTAGTCCTCGCCAACACCCTGGATCCCGCCAGACGCAACCACCTACCTTCCACAAGGTCAGACTTCTCCCATCGGATCCCAGGATCATCCAGCCGCAGCTGCCGACTGAGGAAGCGAGGGAAGGGCGGCGGTCTGCAGTTTAGACTGAAGCAACGCGGTTTCAAGACCCCTCTCCCCAGCATACTCCTGTCAAATGTCCAAGCGATTGAAAACAAGCTGGATGAACTTAACGCCAGACTTACCTCTCAGAGGGAAGTAAGAGACTGCTGTGTGCTCTGTTTCACAGAGACATGGCTCAGCCCTGCCTCACCGGACTGTGCCATACAACCTGAAGGCTTCACAACTGACCGCACCGTGTCATCAGGCAAAGCGAATGGTGGAGGAGTTTGCCTCCTCATCAACTCCTCCTGGTGCTTGGATGTGGCGACCCTGGCGACCTACAGCTCCCCGGACCTGGAATATCTGACTGTGAAGAGCCGCCCATACTATCTTCCCCGTGAGTTCACTTTAGCCATTATCACAGCAGTCTACATCCCACCCCAGGCAAAAGTGAGGAAGGCGTTGGACGAACAGCTACGAAACAGAACACCCGGAGGCCTTGTTCATCGTGGCCGGAGACTTCAACAAAGCCAACCTCAAGAGCGTACTGTCAAAGAGCGCCTACTGTTCCATCCCCGACCGCACTTTGGGAAATCAGACCATAAGACGGTGCTCCTTCTCACGACACACAAGCAGAAACTTAAGCGGGAGAATCCAGCTAAGAAGCTCGTGCAGTGCTGGTTCGAGGAAACAGAACAGTAACTGCTTAGAGACAGTGGACTGGTCCATATTTAAGAACTCAATGGCCAACTTAAATGAGTATGCCACCACCGTCACATACTTCATCAGCAAATGTGTGGACAACTGCATGCCAAAGAAAGCAGTACGTACGTTCCCCAATCGGAAACCATGGCTCAGTCGCAGGATTGACTCCCTACTGAAGGACGGATTTGAGGCGTTCAAGTCAGACGACCCTGACTTATACAAGAAATCCAGGTACGACCTCCGCAAAGCCATCCGAGTTGCCAAGAGAGAATATCAAACCAAGCTAGAGTCACAGACAGACTCTTGGCGGTTGTGGCAAGGACTAAACAACATAATGGGCTATAAAGTGAAGCTGAGCAGTATCTCTTGCAGCAGCGCACCCCTCCCTGATGAACTTGATGCATTCTATGCTCGGTTCGAGCAGGTAACCAACAATCCGCTGTTGAGTGCCCCAGCAGCCCATAACTTACTCATACCCATCATCACAGCTTCCGAAGTCAGATCAGCCTTCCTGAAAGTGAACCCTCGGAAGGCGACGGGCCAGGAGGGGATCCCTAGTTGTACACTCAGAGCTTGCGCGGACCAGCTGGCAGAGGTGTCCGCGGACATCTTTAACCTGTGCCTACTCCACTCCGAGGTCCCTACCTGCTTCAAGAAGACCACCATCATACCGGTACCAAAGAAGAAGCAGGCAACGTGTCTCAATGACTACCATCCGGCGGCCCTGACTTCAGTCGTAATGAAGTGCTTCGAGAGAATGATCATGAAACGCATCACCTCCATACTCCTGGAACACCTTGATCCACTGCAATTTGCATACCGTCGCAACCGGTCCACAGCAGGCGCTATTTCCCTGGTCTACACTCATCCCTAGAGCATCTCGACAACAAGGACTCCTACATCAGACACCTATTTATTGACTACAGCTCCGCCTTCAACACCATAATCCCAGCCAAGCTCATATCAAAGCTCCAAAACCGAGGACTTGGCTCCCCACTCTGCAACTGGATCCTCAATTTTCTGACCAACAGACCACAATCAGTAAGAATGAACAACAACACCTCCTCCACGATAGTCCTCAATACTGCGTACTTAGCCCCCTACTGTACTCCCTGTACACACACGACTGCGTGGCAAAATTTGGTTCCAATTCCATCTACAAGTTAGTGGGTCGGATCTCGAATAACGACGAGTCAGAATACAGGAGGGAGATAGAGAACCTGGTGGAGTAGTGCAGCGACAATAATCTCTCCCTCAATGCCAGCAAAACTAAAGAGCTGGTCATTGACTTCAGGAAGCAAAGTACTGTACACACCCCTGTCAGCATCAACAGGGCCGAGGTGGAGTTGGTCAGCAGTTTCAAATTCCTAGGGGTGCACATCTCCAAAAATCTGTCCTGGTCCACCCATGTCGAAGCTACCACCAAGAAAGCACAACAGTGGCCTAGTGGTTAGCACAACCACCTCACGGCGCTGAGGTCCCAGGTTCGATCCCGGCTCTGGGTCACTATCTGTGTGGAGTTTGCACATTCTCCCTGTGTCTGCGTGGGTTTCGCCCCCACAACCCAAAAATGTGCAGAGTAGGTGGATTGGCCACACTAAATTGCCCCTTAATTGGAAAAAATAATTGGGTAATCTAAATTTATAAAAAAAAAAGAAAGCACAACAGTGCCTATACTTCCTCAGGAAACTAAGGAAATTTGATATGTCCACATTAACCCTTACCAACTTTTACAGATGAACCATAGAAAGCATCCTTTCTGGCTGCATCACAGCCTGGTATGGCAACTGCTCGGCCCAGGACCGCAAGAAACTTCGGAGAGTCATGAACACAGCCCAGTCCATTACACAAACCTGCCTCCCATCTATTGACTCCATCTACACCTCCCACTGCCTGGGGAAAGTGGGCAGCATAATCAAAGATCCCTCCCACCCGGCTTACTCACTCTTCCAACTTCTTCCATCGGGCAGGAGATACAGAAGTCTGAGAACACACACGAACAGACTCAAAAACAGCTTCTTCCCCGCTGTTACCAGACTCCTGAATGACCCTCTTATTGACTGACCTCATTAACACTACACCCCTGTATGCTTCATCCGATGCCGGTGCTTATGTAGTTACATTGTGTACCTTGTGTTGCCCTATTATGTATTTTCTTTTATTCCCTTTTCTTCCCATATACTTAATGATCTGTTGAGCTGCTCGCAGAAAAATACTTTTCACTGTACCTCAGTACACGTGACAATAAACCAATCCAATCCAATTTTCCACCCCATGTTGTTTTGCAAAGGTGGCCTGCCATTGGCAGGATCGTCCGTTCCCGCTGCTGTCAACGGAGTTTCCCATTGTGCACACCTTCAGTTACCAAGGAACCCATGATGGGGGTTTGCCGTTAGTACAACTGAAGGGTCCGTTTGCAGGAATGTCCAGAAAATCCTGCTCAGTGGGCCAAATGTTTTGTGCTGTATCAATTCTGTGATTGTGTAACTCTGATGGCAGAAATCTTACCGCTCAGTCAGCCTAGATTGTGGGTTCAAATCTCATTCCTTCAGCGCAGTGCAGAGGGAGTGCTGCAACTTTAGAGGCCCTGTCCTTTGGACAGAACATTAAAGCAGGACCCTGCCATCAGAAACAGCTCTTCAAATTGTGAAATAGTCCATGTGGAAATCTTTGTCAGTATGAGCCGAGAGATTGGGTGCTTTGGTACCAACTTAACAAAGCGCGTGCTCTCTTAATATATTTGTCTTGCTTTCCCTTCACACTCACTCAGCAAGATGCAGACACATCTGCTCAGTAGCAGTGTGGCACTTAATATATTGACAATGGTACTGTGTGCACAACCATTTCAAGCATGCATGATGATAAGATTTATTTCTCTCTCTGTGTGCAGGGGCCTCCCATCTGAAGCGAGCAGGGAGCAGTTCCCTTCCACAAGTTTTTGCCAAGGGATCGTGATTATTCTGCAACAACAATTGGCATTTATTGCACTTCTGTGCAGTTATATTCATGGATTTATGGAAAATGGACATTTTATTTTTAAAACCCAAATGGAAAATGGGCAACGTGCTTTGAAACAAAATGGTGTTCTGAGGTCAAATTGCCTCTTTTTCATTTCTGCCAATATACATGGAATTGCACAATTTTGGAAGTTAGTCTGCCTCTTTGGATAAGACATTAAAAAGTAATAGGGGCGCGATTCTCCGCAAATGTGGAGAGTCGTAAAGGCTGCCGAGAAACTGGCCGTGTTTCACGGCAGCCTCCGTGCCCCCTCCCGGGACCCGATTCTCCCCCTCGGGCGGGGCTAGCAGCGTGGCCCCGTGAAGCACGGCATCGCGGGCTTAGCGACCGTCCAACCCGCGCATGCGTGGCTGACGTCATCGTGCATATGCGTCAAACCCGCGCATGCGCGGGCCGTCATGCCCCTCAGCCGCCCCG
Organism: Scyliorhinus canicula; assembly: GCF_902713615.1. NCBI lineage: Eukaryota > Metazoa > Chordata > Chondrichthyes > Carcharhiniformes > Scyliorhinidae > Scyliorhinus > Scyliorhinus canicula. The sequence goes on from NC_052147.1 coordinate 58,324,338, forward strand.
CGGAGTGATCCTGCGGGGCGGGGGAGGAACAAATAGTGCGCGGGTATCGGACCCGCTGCCCGCGATCGGTGCCCACCGATCGCAGGCCCATGCCACCCTTGGCACGGCCGTGCCAATCGGTGCCATGGTTGTCCGGGATGGCACTTTGCGGCCGTTTTCTTGAACGGTGATAGCAGGTGTGTTTGCGTTCGTGAAAACGGCCGTAAAGGCCTGGGAACTCGGCCCATCGGCCTGGGGAGAATCGCTGTTCGCCGTAAAAAACGGCGAGCAGCGATTCGTGTCATGGGGCGGCCGTGGGGGGGGGGGGAGAATAGCGGGAGGTCGGGAAAAATGTCGGGTAGGCCCTCCCGCTATTCTCCGACCCGTCGTGGGCAGCGGAGAATCGCGCCCTAGATTTTTCCAGTGGGTTTAATGGCCACATTGTCTGAATACCTGCAAAACCTATTTTCAGCGGCCTTACAGATTCCCTGGAATTCCACAGAAAGGTTGTGAGGAGTGGTCTGTTACCTGTATGGCAGGTAACATGTGCTACTCAACAGAAAAAGCTTTCGGAAGAAGGCTCAAAGTCATCCAGAAGTTTTACATAAAGTTTTTTCAGTAACACACCTTAAATCACTGCGTGAGCTCTTACTTTAAGAACTATATTAGTAGAAAGGTTACAACTTTTCTATACACTACCACTAGGCCTGACCACACCAGCAGCCCTGAACTAAATCTCTGCCTTTGTTCTCCTCACAGTCTTCTCAGCCAAAGAGAGCTTGATTCCCCCTTTATACCCTCCAGTGCTGCCCCCTAGTGGTCTTTCCATTTCCCATCAGTCCCTTCTCTACATACCCATATAAAGATCACTACATCCCCCTTTTTCACTTTTTTTTCAGTTGCAGAACTGTAACTACAATAGAACAAACACAGTTAGTTTTATGCACACATACAGAACAGAGAGCAATAATTGTATCAGTCCCATGTTCACAAGTTCAGACGGTTGGGTGCACGTCTGATTTGGGTAGACCTCTTGAGTGGGCATGGAGACCCAGCAGGGCACCAGCTGCTGGTGTCCCGGGATGTCGCATGATAGCACCCTGCAACATCCAACATCGGAAATACAGGTTGATGAGGTGGAACCTTCAGCAGGTCTCGCTGATTGCATCGAAACAGCACACCATCATCAGACTTCACAACGTACGATCGTGGTGATACTTGTCGGAGCACCATTGCCATGTTAGGCCATCCTCCACCAGGGTGTCGCAGTCTAACCATGTAGTTGATCGCTAACGGACGCAGCACTTCCGCATGCCGGTCATAGTGCTGCTTTTGTATGTGACGTTGGTGACACAACTTGTCCAGGACTAGCGAGTGATCTGGATCAGTGAAATGTAATGCCGGTAGCGTTGTCCTCACATCTCGATTGAAGAGCATTTGAGCCGGTGACAGCCCTGAGCTCAATGGTGGTGAACGATATGGTAAAAGAGCCAAGTGTATGTCGGAATTCGAGTCAGTGGCCTTGCTGAGCAGTTGCTTAATAATGTGCACACCTTTCTCCACCCTGCCGTTCGATTGAAGAAAGTGTGGACTCGATGTCACGTGCTTAAAGTTAGATTTTTTTGAGAATTCCAACCACTCCCAGCTGGCAAAGCAAGGACCATTGTCGGACATGACCTTCTGTGGGATGCAATGCCTCAAGAAGGTTTCCTTGCAGGCTTTGATAACTGACACCGATGTGAGATCCGGGAGTTTCATTACTTCCAGAAAGTTGGAGTAATAATCGATGAGAAGAACATAATGTCGACCCGTGGAATGAAACAAGTCAATACCAACTTTGTCCCACGGTGACGTAGCCATCTCATGTTGTCGGAGTGACTTCTTGCATTGTGCCGGGCGATGTCTTTGACATATGTCACATGTGAGCACCATGTTTGTTATGTCCTCGTTTATCCCAGGCTAGTACACGGATTGCCGTGCTCTCCTTTTGCACTTCTCGACACCAAGGTGCCCCTCATGAATCCTGCGGAGCATGTCCGCCCGGAGCGCCAGTGGAATGACGATTCTGTCATTTCGCAGTACGATGCCATCCACCACAGACAGTTCAGTTTGGACGTTTTGGAACTGTGGGCCCCGCCCTCTTGGCCAGCCATGCTGAAGGTTGTGCATGACTGGAGCAGGGTCGCATCTTCTCGTGTTGCCTGACAAATTTGCTGCAACCTCTCGTCCGTTGCTGCGAGTGTCTCTCTGCACAACTGTGCATGAGCTTCTACATCGTCAATGGATGCCGGAGGTGTACTGTTAGCATCAATGGCTCGGGACGAGCTGTCAGCAATTATTAGGTCCTTCCCTGAAGTGTAGACCAGCGTGAAGTCATACATCCTCAACTTCATCATCATGCGTTGTCGGCGTGGCGTCATATCATTGAGATTTTTGTTGATAATGTTAACCAGCGGCCAATGATCAGTCTCCACTAGAAATGTAGGAAGGCCATACACATAGTGGTGGAATTTTGTTATACCCATGATCAATCCCAGGCACTCCTTTTCTAGCTGTGCTTAACTGCACTCCGTGGCGGTCATCACTCTAGAAGTGTAAGCCACTGGGACCCAGTCCAATTGGTCATTCAGTTAAAGTCGCACCACACCAATTCCATGTTGACTGGCGTCGGTGGAGATCTTTGTAGGTTTTGTTGGGTCGAAGAATGCCAGCATTGGAGCTGCCATCAATTGGTGCTTCAGATCCACCCACTCGTCTTGGTGCCATGAAGTCCAGTCAAACTCCTTGTCCTTCCTTATCACGTTTCGTAATGCTGCCGTCGGTGCTGCTAGGTTCGGTATGAACTTGTCTAGGAAGTTAATGAATCCAAGGAACCTGACCACCGCTTTCTTGTCACGTGGCCGCTGCATGTTCTGAATTGCGGCGATCTTCTCAGTGTCCGGCTTCACCCCGTGCTCTGATATCGTGTCACTCAGGAAGGTCAGAGATGTACGTGCAAAGGTGCACTTGGATTGGTTAAGCTTCAGCCCAAATTGGTGGATTCTTTTGAAGACTCTGTCGTTGACCATATTATGATGTCATCAACATATACTCGGACGCCGTCAATGCCCTCCGTCATCTGCTCCATAATTCTGTGAAATATTTCGGATGCAGAGATAATTCCGAAAGGCATACGATTATAGCAGTGTGTTGAAGGTACATAGCTAGTCAGCTGGAATCATCGAGTTGCATCTGCCAGAAGCCTTGTGAGGCATCAAGTTTGGTGAATATGTGAGCCTTCGCCATTTCGCTCGTTATCTCCTCTCACTTGGGATGAGGTAGTGTTCCCTGCAAATGTTTTTGTTCAAATCTTTGGGATCTAAACAGATTCTGAGTTCACCGGACGGCTTCTTGACACACACCAACGCGCTGACCCAGTCAGTCGGCTGTGTGACTTGTGATATAATGCCTTGAGATTGGAGGCGTTGGAGTTCAGCTTTTAGCTTGTCCCGAAACAGAGCTGGTACCCTCCTTGGCGCATGAATGACCGGTGTTGCATTGTCTTTGAGCAGGATTTTGTACTTGTAGGGTAACGTACACATTGCAACAAAAGATGTCAGGATACTCACTGAGAAGCAGCTGGATGGCATCAGCCAGTCATGATGAATCAATAGTGTTCATGAAAATCCTCTGTATCAGCTGAAAATCCTTGCAGGCTTGAGCACCTAACAGCGACATTCGTTTGTCATCCACGATCTCAAAGCATAGTCCTTTGAGACTTTCGTGACTTTCTTATTGACTACTTGTAGGTGGCATGATCCCCTCAAGGTGATCTGGTTCCCAATGTAGTCTGTTAACTTGCATGCAGCAGGTAGCATCTTGTGTGTCCCTGGGATGGATGCTAGATCTTTGCTTGTCATCAAGTTTGCGGATGCTCCCGTGTCAACCTTGAACGTAATTGGGGAGTTGTTCACTTGCCCACCGTGGCACTCCATTCGCTTGTGGATTCAGTGGTATGCACGTATTGAGGCTGTGTGGTCAGCTTGTGCGGTTCCTCTGTGGCATTTATGATTCCAACGCCGTATATGTTCTCCCAGGAGTGGAAATCTTCGTGGTCGGAAAAATTTTCTTCAAGTGACCGGGTGTCCATTGCATCTACTGTGCGAACCTTGAAGTTTCAATGTCTTTGCATTGGAGAGTAATATTTTGCTGTGGACTGACACTGGGAGGCAAAATGATTCATTTTGCAGCACTTTAGACATCTTTTCCCTAGTGCAGGACATTTCCCTTTTAAGTGGGCGTTGCCACAGCGGTAACACGTTATGACGTTCGTGACGTAACGCGTTGGCAGTGATCGCGCATGCACGACTCGCTCTTCTGGCTGGGTTCAGAACTTTGCATTCTGCGCATGCACAGACATGCTGTAATGGGCGCCAGCGGCCGGAAAAGAAGGCCTGTGAGGAGAGGCCACCATTTTAACGTCTTCCACCTCGTGGAGGATTTTCTCCGTGTTTTTGTTCTAGAAACTCCAGGTATTGCTTTTTCTTCTGTTCTTGCTGTAAGTAGTTTTTAAAGTTAAATCATTTTGCTGCATTAATGATTCCCTTAAATTTTCATCTGAGAGACCACAGATTAATTGATCCCTGATGATGGAGACTGTTACATCAGCATAGTTACAACCTTGTGCTAGCAAGCGGAGATCTGTGACAAAATTAGAGATAGTCTCCCCATTTTTTTTGGAATCGGTTACGCAGGTTAAAGCATTCCATGATTTTGTTTGACTGTGATTTACAGTGTTCATCAAATTTTGTAACTATCACTTGAAAGCTATTTTTATCTTCATTGTCACCATACGTAAAAGAGTTCTAAATGTCTACAGCTTGCCGGCCTGCCATTGACAGTAATATCCCCATCTTTCTCTCATCGGGGGCTGCATTTAAGGCAGTAGCTGCCATGTATATTTGAAGCTGCTGTTTATACATTTTCCAGTTACTATTTAAATTACCGGTAGTTATCGCTTCTTGGCCTTTTGGCTAAGATCGAGCGTAGATTGAGCCAGTTTGGCTCAGATCTGGTATGTCTTCTTTATGGGGACCATGAATTGGATTCAATTTGAATTGGTTTTTGGAGCAGGCAGGGAGCTGGATTAGGGGTTCGCCTCTGTCACACACTCTGAGCCCTGGCTTTGTAACTCAGATAAAGTAATTAAAAATATTTTTTTTAAATTACCGGTAGTTTCTAGCAGCTCTGGATGTGGCATGTGGTCCATCGCTTTGGTTGGTTGTCTGGAATCCAAATGCTGCGAAGTCTTCCACAGTCGAGTGGCCGCCCGTTACTTTTTCTGCTTATTTTGGTTCTTTCTGATCTCTAATCTATCTAGTATTGTTCGATTAAAGTCAACCTGGTACCATGTTTTGTTACAGCACAGACTTTCGGAAGAAGGCTCGAAGTCGTCCAGAAGTTTTACATAAAGTTTATTGAGTAACACAACTTAAATAACTGCGTGAGCTCTTACTTTAAGAACTGTACTAGTAGAAAGGTTACAACTTTTCTACACACTACCACTAGGCCTGACCACACCAGGATCCCCGAGTTAAATCTCTGCCTTTGTTCTCCTCACAGTCTTCTCAGCCAAAGAGAGCTTGAGGGCTGCTTGCTCCCCCATTTATACCCGCCAGTGCTGCCCCCTAGTGGTCTTTCCATTTTCCATTAGCCCCTTCTGTGCATACCCATATAAAGATCACTACAAGGAGAAATCCATTCTCACAGAATAGGATGAAGCTCAAACACTATTGTGTGTCAATGGTCAAGGTGTCAAGGACCATTTGTGTGGACAATGATATACAGATACGATGGTCAGTTGACAGAAACCAGGATGTGATAAGGAACATTTCTTGACATATATTTGGAAAACCACCTCAGTGAGTCAGCCTGCGCAGACAGATGAAATTAAATGTAAAGAAAATTGCTTATTGTGACAAGTAGGCTTCAAATGAAGTTACTGTGAAAAGCCTCTCGTCGCCACATTCCGGCGCCTGTTCGGGGAGGCTGGTACGGGAATTGAACCTGCGCTACTGGCCTTGTTCTGCTTTACAAGCCAGCTGTTTAGCCCACTGTGCTAAACCAACCAGATGGTGACCAGTAAAAGAAAAACCCTGCCTAAAATCCACCAGCCGACCGGAAATTGTGGCTAGCTTTTACCTGCCGATTTGAAGAACCTAACCAGACCAGGTTCAGCTGCACCTTCGACTGGAGTGAAGCCAAAGAGCTGCTGCTGTCAGTAATGAGGCACTGTAAATCCATCACTGGGAACTTCCAACCTCCATTTCTTCAGTGAAACAAAAATGAAACCATCAGGCCTCAACATTTTGCAGCTTCCAACTTGGGAAACTCAAATATAATGGACATTTGTTATTTTTTTATTTTAAGACCAGTGCACATTACCTCTTTAGTAATCATATTTTTGTGTGTGTTTGTGTGTGTGTGTTTGTGTGTGTGTTTGTGTGTGTGGTTGTGTGTGTGGTTGCCTTCATGGGAGCTGTTGTGATTACATTGGGGAATTGAGAAATAAGCATTTATCCTCCTTTATTAAACTTACAAGAAACCATGGGGGCGATTCTCCAAAATGGAGACCAAGTGTTCGCGCCGTCGTGAACGCCGTCGCGTTTCACGATGGCGCGAAAGAGCACGGGGACGGCCGATTCTGTCCCCCACAGGGGGCCAGCACGGCACTGGAGTGGTTCATGCCACTCCAGACTCCCTTCCCGGCGCCAAATGGGTGCCACGCCAATCCGCGCATGCGCAGTTTTTACATAGAATTTACAGTGCAGAAGGAGGCCATTCGGCCCATCGAGTCTGCACCAGCTCTTGGAAAGAGCACCCTACCCCCTACCCAAGGTCAACACCTCCACCCTATCCCCATAACCCCACCCAACACTAAGGGCAATTTATCATGGCCAATCCACCTAACCTGCACATCTTTGGACTGTGGGAGGAAACCGGAGCACCCGGAGGAAACCCACGCACACACGGGGAGGATGTGCAGACTCTGCACAGACAGTGACCCAAGCCGGAATCGAACCTGGGACCCTGGCGCTGTGAAGCGATTGTGCTATCCACAATGCTACCGTGCTGCCAGTTGGGCCACGCCAACCTGCGCATGCACGGGGGACTTCTTCAGCGTGCCAGCCCCGACATGGCATTGGTGTTCAGGGCCCTGCCGATTCCAGCGGCCCACGGCCCGCGCCACGCAAACGCGCCGGCGCAAATGACGCTGATTCTCCGCACCTAGGAGAATCGCGTGCCGACATCGGGGTGTCGTGTCGCGGTCGCGGCGATTCTCCGGCCCGGCACGAGGCTCGGAGGATCGCACCCATGGGCTGAATTCTCCAATTTTGAGCCGAAGTGCGGAGGATCTGTGGCGTTTTACATGAAAATAATCGGCGGCGCCCCCTCACCAATCCTACGACCGGTGAGGGGCTAGCAGCCGGGCCGCATAAAACTCCTGGCTCCCATGATATAAATGGCTGGAGAATGGCCGGGTCCGCGGCCGAGCATGAGCACGGCCATGACCTGCAGCGGTCGCGCCGTTAAACATGGTGCTGGCTGTACGTGGACCCGACCTGCCAGAAAGTGTCCCCCTTGCCACCCCCTGGCCACACCCCACCAGTCCCCTCAGCCCTCGCGGAACCACCCCCCCCCCTGACCAGTAGCACGGCTCCCCGACACAGTCTGCAGCCGCCACGCCGGGTTCCTGATCGCTGAGACCACACGTCACCCGCGCGGATAGGAACTCGGCCATCGGGGGAGGAGCATCAAGGGAGGGCCTTCTGGTGATGCGCTAAGACCGTCCCAACGGTGTGCGGCACATGACATGATGATACATTTCGGAGGGGCCGGAGCATACAAAACCTGCTTCAAACAGGCGCCGCTCCCGATCTCGGCGTCAAAAGGGATTCTCCGCCGAGCGCCGATTACAAAATCAACGTTGGGGAAGGGAGAATCCCATCCCCTGTCTTTTCTTCTCTCCTGAGAGTCACACCAGAGAAATACCCCAGGCTAAATTCTCCGTTCCTGAGACGCCAAGGCGGGATTCGTGGACTTTCACGACAATAAAACTGGAGACACACCTGGACCGATTCAGCTATGGTTAAGGGGCTAGCAGCGGCGCTACGTGGAACACACCGATTCCAATGAGAAACGGTGTGGGATTCGTCACTTTCGCAATTGACACTCAGGAGGCTAACAAGCTGCAGCCGCATATACACACTTCATGTCCCCACACACACCATCCCAGCCGAAACGATGCCAGCGAGTGAGCGGCACCAAGGTTCACGGACACTAAGCTTGAGATCCTATTGGATGCTATGGAGGAGAGGCGGGTGACCCTGTACCCTGGCCCGAGTAGGAGGCTGCCAGAAGGTGGCAGAGACTTTAAGCGCCACGAGCAACACCGTCTGGACCAGCCAGCAGTACCAGAAGAATTTGCACAACCTCTTCAGGCCATCCAGGGTGAGTAGGCAGCACTGTGCCCTAGCATCAACCCCCCCTCCCATACACTCTAACCCGACACCCCCTCCCCATCCGGAGGGCAGCCGAACCCCCCACCCTGCTCCATATGCCAGCATCCATACCGGCCCCCATGGCCAGGTGCCCCAGCCACTGAAGCCACCAGCTACCCATCCCCTGGGGTGCATGCGTCGGTCTATCTTAACACTGTGCATTTTCTGTTTCCCTTCCCCCTCCCCCCAGGAGACGGCCGCCCATAACCGCTGGGAGCGGGAAAAGCCTGGAGGGAGTATACCAGACCTGGGGCCCCTCACCGCGGAAGAGGACATGAGGGTGAAGTACATGAGGGTAAAGTACATGAGGGTGCTCAAAACTACACTGGACATGGTCGGCGGGCCTGAGGAAAGGGCAGACGCCAGGCTGTAGATCAGCATTGGGCTAGGAAGTGAGACCCGGCTGAGTTGCGGCTCCCCATGACACGTGTGTCAACACCCACCCACCCCAAAACCACCCTCACCCTCACATCACCTCACAGGACTCTCACACCCACATCACCCTCACACCACCCCCACACCCACACCACCCTCTTACCTCCGCTGCACCACCACAACAACCCCCACTACCGCCCCGGCCCATATTCTAATCATACTCTTATGTTGTGCCTTGCAGGAGCTGCTGGTGATGGGGTGGGCCCTTCTAGGGATGAGTGAGTGAACGAGTGCATTGAGAGTAAATTAGTGTGAGAGTGAGTGTGTTTGAGAGTGAGTGCATGTGAGAGTAAGTGAGTGTGACAGTGAGAGTGTGTGTGAGTGAGTGAGTGTGTCAGTGAGTGGGTGAGTTTGTGAGAGTGAGTGAGCAGGTATGTGAAAGTGAGAGTGAGTGAGGTGTGGGAGAGTGAGAATGTGTGAGTGGGTAATGAATGAGTGTAAGTACAGTAGGCTTCTGAGTGAGTGAGTGAGATTGAGAACGTGACCCAGAGTGAATGAATTAAAGTACATGATGGTGCTCAAAACTACACCGTAATTCCAAGTACAGTCTAATTATGGTCCAAATAATTCCAATATTACCCCCTTTATTTTGTATTCTGTACTTCTAGATACACCAAGGATTTGTTTGCGAGAGAGAGAGAGGAATACCTGAGACTGGGAGTGAGTTGGACAGTCACACGCACACACACACATACTCAATGCGGGGATACACCCAGACCCCTGTCTCTCCCTCCACTATTCCATATGAATTCCACCATTCCATATGAGGCCAGCTCGGAGAGTGCACCACCAGAGGCGAACACAAAGCAGGTGTTAGTTAAACCCAACGCCTTAACTTGGGTCTGATTCCCTACTACAAATAATTCAAAATCGAAAACAAGGACACATCCAATTTTACCTTAATCCTTACTATTTTACCCCTTTCCACCCCTCTGTGTCTGTTTGTCTTGTGTGTATGTGGTTTGAGGGTGGGACAGTTAAGGGGGGGGGGGGGGGGGGGGCAGTAGATTAGCTTGCTGTTATTCCATTGCATTTACTGCATATTTCATCTTTATTTCAGTTATAAATAAACAGTATTTGTGTTTCAACTCACTGGTGACTGTAAATTATTGGGCAGCCAAGGGCCAAAGGTTTTGGGAATTTTATGCAAATTATTGGTTGATTCCCTTGTGCTGGAACCCCCGGGCCTGCGGGGCTGGAACCGATCGCACACTAGCACAGGGTGTCATAACACTATGGTTCCCAATTTTGGGCACCCAAAGAATGTGAGGAGGTGGGTTACGGGGAGGGGGGAGGGGAGGAGTGGGTGAGATAAGTGGCATGGAAGCAGGAGAAGCACTTGGGCCCATGATGTCTCGCCCAATAGACCCCATGCACTCCTTGTAACATTCAAACAAGCCATACAATGCTATTCAGCTGAATCTTTGACAATATTAACACCTCTCAAAGTCAGTTTTTGAAGAGGTACGTGCCATTTACCCTCAACCTGCCCAGCGCTGTTGCTAAGTTGTGAGCCCAGGAAGATTTGCTCCTATTCCACCCCACATGGTTATACAGCCCCTGCCCCTCCTCCAATGGCATCTGCTTTGGAAGTGTAAAATCCCAGCCCTGCTCTTGACATCCATTAATATCATAACGCATGGAAAAAGATTCCAATGTTAAAAGACCTCACAACAGAGCAAATGGTGGCTTTTTAAACAATTGTCCATCCTCCTGATCAGGGTTTTAAAAAAAAAAGTTCGCCTGACTTTCTGCGAACGTAGAAAATCTAACTTCAATGGCAGAATGGTGGTATTTACACACTAACAATGAGTTACAAGCAGGTACAATGGTAGAAGCATGGGACCCATATTGTATGCTGAAGACCATAGGGCTGTTTATTCAGAGCCTTATTTAAGTAAAATATCAACCAACGTTCTGATCAGAATCTTTGCTTCATGTTAATTGTTCTTCCGAGGGAAGCATGCGCTTTGCTGCCTTTCCAGTTGACCTTTGTTCAGGAGGTTCTTAACATCAATAGCCAAGATTCCACTGGTTAGCCTTGGTTCTCAAGCAGCCAGCAGGCCAGTCTGTGTCCTCATCCAAATGGTGGTGGCAGTGTGGACTGCCAAACAGGAATGCATTGTTGCAGCAGCCATTGTATTGCACATTGACTCCCCATCCCAGTAGTCTGCTGCTACCGGTGAATTGATCAAATAAACATCCTTTTCTATTTATATATCCTATGGGTTTGCTATTAGAGGTCTTGATGTTAATGTGCATACTAACAATTCCACTCTGTTCTTTTTGCTAAACCTGCCACCTTGTGCTGTTGTCTTTCCATGTGGAAAATAACAAAAAGTCAGGTAGCATTTTGCTTTTTGCATTGGTGGGCTCAGCACCGATTAATGGGGTAATTATTAACGAATATTGGCTAGGGAAGATCGAGTGGCATTAAAACTCAATACAGCAGTTACTTTCATTGGACAGGGCTGTTGCTGTGATAGATCCTCTGTCTGGAGAGCAGAAAACAGAACTCTGCAACCGCCTCCTTTGTGAAGCTTTACCGGCAAGGAGGGCAAGTTGCTTCCAATGTTTCCAAGTAAGTGTGTCTTGATCCAAAGACTTGGGTCTTGAGATGGGACCAAGTAAGAGTCAGATAGATGCCTGAAAGGCAATTAGGCATAACTTTGTTCCTTTTCAAAATCCATTAGTCTTTAGAAGGTCCGGTAGAATTCCCATGCTGGGTCCTGTGGTTAATGCTAATGAAACAGCTGTCGTTGGCCACAATAACGTGGCAAATATCTCTGCTAAGGGAGTCTTGCAATGCAAAAATGGAGAGACCAGAATGTTCAGAAATGAAGACCTTACAATGCTGTAGTGGACTGCCATTTTAGGAATATAAGTTCCGAAAACAAGGGATGGAAAGTCTTTTCAAGCCATTACAAACAGGACAAATGGAGGGAACAGCTCAGCATTTATTCAATTTATGAATGCTTCCAGTTAAGAGGTATAATGGCTCTGTATGGATGTCTCCAACACTGACAAAAAAATGGAATTTCCCAGTTCTTGACATTGTTAATGAGTTATTTAAACATATTTAGGAATGCTTTGAGGTGAATTTGTGGAACATTTGGTCTAGAAATGCAATAGTGTACCATTACAAACATACAAAATAGGAGCAGAAGTAGGCTATTCAGCCTTTCGGACCAAATCCGCCATTCAATAACGTCATTTCTGATCTATTGTGTTTCAAATTCCACATTGCCATTCATCCTGATAACTTTTGATTCACGTGCCTAACAAGAATCTACCTGTTTCTGCCTTAAAAATATTCAGTGATTCCGCCTCCACTGCCTTCTGAGGAAGGGAGTTTCAAAGTCGCAGAGAAAAAAAAATCTCCTCATCTTGGCCTTAAAAGGGCGACATTTAATTTAAAAACAGTGCCCCCTAGTTCTGGACTCACCCACAAGAGGAAACATCCTTTCGATGTTCACCTACAGGTTCTACCGTTCAGGTTCTTATATACGTCAGTCAACTCACCCCTCACTCTTCGAAACTCCAGTGGAAATAAGCAGTCTGCCCAACCTTTCATCATAGACAACCTGTTCATTCCAAGTATCAATCTAGTAAACCTCCTCTGCACCACCTCTAATGCATTTGCAACCTTCCTTAAATAAGGGGAATACAACGCATGCCATTAGGACGGCCTCAGGGCATCACCTGAAGACCCTTCCCCGATGCTCCACCCCCGATTGGCCGAGTTCACGAATGCACGGATCACTTGTGCTCTCAGGTTTCGTCAAACTCGCGTGGCAGCGGCGGATTGGTGGGGGTAATCCGGGAGTGGTGAGGAGGTGTACATGGGGGCACTATCTGGCAGCTCGAGTTCGCGCACAGCTGGAGCTATGTTGTACGGCGCAACCGCTACAGGCCGTCACTGTGCGCATGCGCGACCACGGAACCGGCCATTCTCCAGCCAATTATGGCGTAGGAGCCAACAGTTTTACCCGGTGCCGCTGATAGCCACTCACTGGTCCCGGAATCGGTGAGGATTCGGCACCGATTTTGCTGTAGTAAAACGCCACTGTTCCCGTGCCGGTGTCGACACTTAGCCGCAAAATCAGAGAATCCAGCCCAAGGAGTCCAAAACTGCACACAGTATTGAGATGTTGGGCTTGATTCAACTACATGGAAACAAAGACCCATAGCGAGCAAGTTTTGACGTGTGTTTTCCCACACTCTGAGAAACAATGGCTATTCAACGTGACTCGCATTGCACAAGGGGCCACATCAGGGAATGCACAGCCAAGGCCACACATTGCCCCATTTTATACGCTGGAGACAAACGCTCGCCGGAACAAATGGCATCCCGATCTCTGAGGCCTCCAAAGCAATCCACAGGTTGGCACTGCCAGGGTGTCCAGATGGCACCAGCAGGACACCACCCTGCCCAAAGGGCATGCAGATGGGGACTCCGATCCCTTGGGACACCCCCGCAACTGTTGTTCTGTCTGGTCCCCATTTGTGGGAACTAGTGCTAAACAGCAGTAGCCGACGGTCTCCAAGGCAAAGAGGATGAATCCCAAAGCCTCAGGTACCTTGGGAATCTGCACATTCGGGTGAGACTTACTGTCTCGTTCTACTATGCAGATTTGCCAAAAAGTGATCCCGCCCACAAAGCTGCCTCAAAGAGGGCAATCCAGTCCATATTCTTCGAAATCTTGTACAGTAAAAGCTGAGCAAAAGCCTTAGTTTAATTCTTAGTTCTATTCTCTGGATATTCTTTGTGATGTTGGTGCTCATACTGAAGACATGAAGCAATACTTTCCATTTCATGGCTTCAGGGATACTTCTATAATGAAATGAAAAAATGAAAATCGCTTATTGTCACAAGTAGGCTTCAAATGAAGTTACTGTGAAAAGCCTCTAGTCGCCACATTCCGGCGCCTGTTCGGGGAGGCTATAGGTAGAAATCGAATTTTAAAAATCGATGCTGGAAAAAATTGGGTAACATGTTAAGCATCTGGACGCACCTCCTGTGGATACTAACTGTCCCATGGGCTCCAAATGTTTCTTGCCTAAGGTCTCATGTGAGTTCCAACATTTGGGTCATAAACTGTCCACATCCTGTCATTTCCATTTTCAAAACCGAATTCATGACCCTGATCAGTGCCAAAGAAAGAAAAAGTGCTTTCATTGCAATTTTTTAGATAATGTGGAAACTATTTGGATAGTTAATCTAAGAATTGCTTCATAAGTGAGTTGTTTATGTAACGTTAAGTAGTTTATTCTCACGCAATTTGGTGAAAATTCATAAAATTCAGATAAACTCCCAAGTTCTCTTGATGTTTAGCACACTGGGCTAAATCGCTGGCTTTGAAAGCAGACCAAGGCAGGCCAGCAGTACGGTTCGATTCCCGTAACAGCCTCCCCGAACAGGCGCCGGAATGTGGCGACTAGGGGCTTTTCATAGTAACTTAATTGAAGCCTACTCGTGACAATAAGCAATTTTCATTTCATTTCATTTCAATATCCAGCTGTGCTGGGAACAGCTACTTGGCGAATAGATTTGAAGTTTGAGTCCATACAACAGATCTGATAAAGACAATTGTAAAAATAATTTGAACAATACTGGTGGGAAGAACCAAGGACCAAATATGCAAACAGCACAAGCTTTAAGCTACAAAAATTGCAAGTTAAAATGAAATTACTGTACGCTGCCATAATTAAACAGGTACCAGAGAAACATTGAGTGCGACGCAGTCCTGGGCTTTGTTATCCTTAATGGCTCTATAAAAACAAAATTAGTCCCACAAAATACTAACATGAATTTGATCTATCATCTTTAAAATTTCCACTAACAGAATTTTAATGCAATTAGTGTATTATTTGTTCATTTGTAAACCACTAACTATAAAAACAGAAAGGATTTATCACACACGCTGCTATAAAAGTGCATTTTAGTTACATAAATTTAAAACATTCCCTATTCATATTTGAAGTGGGTAGATAGATAGAAACTTTTTTTTCAACCTATAAATTTTGCTGTTAGACAGAAATAATTTTGAAATTGGACAGTTTGGTTGTTATAAGCTGTTAGCTAAATTCAAACAGATTCACTGGACATTTTAACAGTTAATACTGTATATTCACATTTAGATAACACAGATTTCATATTTATCATACTTTTTAACAGAAATAACATAGAAAGATAGGAACATAGGAAGGTGGGGCAGAAGTAGGCAATTCAGTCCCTTGAGCCTGCTCCGTCATTCAATCAGATCATGGCTAATCTCTTCCTGGTCACAAATCCACCTCCCTACCTGCTCCCCATATTACTTTAACCTCTTTTTAAAATCAGAAATATATTTATCTCCTTCTTGAAACCATTTGATGATTCGGATTCCACCGCACTATGGGACAGCGAGTTCCACAAATTCTCCCCCCTTGTGAGAAGTATTTCCTCCTCATCTCAATTCTAAATATACCGCCTCTCAACTTATATCGGTGACCACACATTCTAGATGCCCCACAAGGGGAAACATTTGGTCTACGTTTACTTTATCAACCCCTTTTACTATTTTATATACCTCAATCATATGCTGTCATATTGCTATGCTCCAGCAAGTATAAGCCCAAACTTTTTAATTTCTCCTCGTACGTCAACCCTTTCATCCCCGGAATCAATCTGGTGAACCTCCTCTGAACTGCCCCCAATGCCACCACACCCTTCCTCAAATAAGGAGACCAAAACTGGACACAAAACTCCAGATGTGGTCTCACCAACCAACTCCCTATACAAGTGAAACGACATTTCTCTATTTTTATACTCCAGTCCTTCTGCAATAAACGCTAAAATTCCATTTGCTTTTTATTTATTTATTTTTAAAAATAAATTTAGAGTACCCAATTCATTTTTTTCCAATTGAGGGGCAATTTAGAGTGGCCAATCCACCTACCCTGCACATCTTTGGGTTGTGGGGGCGAAACCCACGCAAACACAGGGAGAATGTGCAAACTCCACACGGACAGTGACCCAGAGCCAGGATCGAACCCGAGATCTCGGCGCCATGAGGCAGCAATGCTAACCACTGCGCCATCGTGCTGCCCCCATTTGCTTTTTATCCATATGCCGTACCAACTTTCAGTACGGTACCAAGCTGGCATATTTTGTCCATCTGTGATCAGGCCTGGGGGGCTCTGTGTGGGATGTATGGGCGGGGTGGGGGGGGGGCAGGTGTCGGGGACTCTCCCATAGTGTGCTTGGGTTGGGAGGTGGGAAGTTGCGGATCAATTCAGGGACCTCAGAGATCGGCACGCCATTTAAAAATGGCATCCCTCCCTCTCGCTACACTGGGGCGTTCTGGTGACTGGAGCTCCCCACTGTACAAAACGGGGCTATGCGTGGCCTTGGCCACATGTTCTCATTCAGGCATCTTATCCAATGCAAGTTGCGTTGAATAGCCATGTCTTGGCACTACAAGCACCGGGACACACGCGGCTAAACGCGCTCACTAGGAGACTTTGTTCCCTTTTGGAGGAATCACATCCAGCAAAACCAATGCATCCGCTATCCCTGCTGCCACCTCCCTTAATACCCTAGGGTGAAGGCCACCTAGTCCCGGAGACTTATCTGCCTTTAATCCCATTAATTTATTCAATACCAGCTCTTTAGTGATGGTTATTGCACCAAGTTCCTCTGCATTAACTGCAGTTTTTGTAAATTTTTTATTATCCTCTACTGTGAAGACAGAGGCAAAATATTGGTTCAGTGCCTCAACCATCTCTGTGGTCCCTATCGATACCTCACTAATATCGTTCTCTAAAGGGCCCACATTTACTTTAGCTATTCTCTTCCTCTTTATATACATATAGAAGAGGTGCCGGAATGTGGCAACTCGGGGCTTTTCACAGCAACTTCATGCTTGTGACAATAAAAGGTTATTATTATTATTAAGTGTTTGGTAACAGTGTTTATGTTTTCTGCTAATTTCCTTTTGTAGTTCATCTTAGCTCGTTTGATTTTATTTTTAGTAGCCTTTTGCTGAACCTTAAAGTTCTCCCAATCCTCCAGTTTACCACTCGCTTTTCCAGTATAGTATGCCCTAGTTTTTGCCTTTATGTCTTCCTTGACTTCCATGTTTAGTCACGGAATGTTTTTCTCCGTTTTACAATTCCTCTTCCCCTCAGGAGTATACTTTAATTGAGAGGTATTTAATATCTCCCTGACCATTTGCCATCGTTCCTCAACTGTCTTACTCTCAATTATTTGTGCCGAGTCTGCTTAGGCTAACCCTTTCCTCCGGCCTGTATAATTACCTCTGCCCAACGCTATAGTATGGCACTCAGTTTTATCTCGCTTAATCTGAATTTGTAATTCCAGCATACTGTGATCACTCTTTCCAAGAGGATCCTCAATGACAAGACTATTTTTTTAATCAGCCCTTCTTCTTTACATAATGCTGAATCGAAAATAGCCTGCTACCAGGTCAGCTCCATAACATACTGTTCTAAGAAACAATTCTTCACACACTCTGAAATCTCCCTCGAGGCTACCTTTGCCAATTTGATTACTCCAGTCAAAATGCATGTTAAAATCACCCATGATTACCATTGTGCCTGCCCTTCTCCACAAGCCCTCATTATTTCTAGGTTGATACTATGCCCCACTTTGGAAGTATTTCCTGGGGCCTGTAAATTACTCCTACCAAGGAGTTTGTTTCCCTTGTTTTTTATTTCCACCCATATCGATTCATGGCTCTTAGTGCCAATATAATTTCTTAATACAGCCTTCATGTCATCTTTAACCAATAAAGCAACTCCACCTCCTGTTCCATCCAGTCTAGCCTTACGGAATACTGAGTACCCTTGGACTGTCTCACTGTCCCGGTCCTCCTACAACAATGTTCCAGTGATCCCCACCAAATCATACCCATTTGTCTCTATTTGTGCTGTCAGCTCATTGACCTTATTCCAAATACTGTGTGCATTTAGGTATAAAGTTTTCAAATATGTCCTACTGATTTCTTTTTCCCTTGCAGGATTTTCTTGTGTATTATGCTTTCACACATCCTGACCTCCTTTATTCACCTCTGACAGCACTCAGTCCCACCCCAAATTTCACTCCCACAGTCTTGTTACATTTTGTACTTTTACATGCCTTTCCCCTCCATAGTCATTCGACTGGCCCTACCTGTTCATGCTATTAACGTCTACCCTTTCCTCACATAATGACCTGCTGCTTTGATTCCCATTAACCATTATACATCTTGTGGCTTTACCCTTCCCTCCCCCTCCATTTGTTAGTTTAAAGTCTTAATATGTTCCTAATGACAAAATATATTAATCATTGGAGAATATCAAATCCTTAAATGGCACTTAATATATCAAAAAACGTGTGAATGAGCTAAAACTCCAGACTCTCATTGTTTAGAAATAGTGAAATACAGATTGAGTATCACACTAGAAATGCACCAAAACAGTAGCACTTGGAATTGTCAGCAGAAAATGCCGGAAATACTCAGTTAGCAACTCTGGAGAGAGAAACAGAGTTAACATTTCAGGTCAATGACCTTTCATCAGAACTGAAAATATGACAGACATATGCAAGTTCGGAGATGGGTTGGGGGAGGTGGGTGTGTTGGTTTCGCTCAGTTGGCTGGACAGCTGATTTATGATACAGAGCGAGGCCAATAACCAGCTGAAGTTATTCAGGCCCCGCCCTCTCAACCTTGCCCTCACTTGAGGTATGGTGATTCTCAGGTTAAATCACCATCATCTTAATCTCCCCCTCAAAGATGAAAGCAGTCATAGAACATAGAACATAGAACTAGTACAGCACAGAACAGGCCCTTCGGCCCTCGATGTTGTGCCGAGCAATGATCACCCTACTCAAACCCACGTATCCACCCTATACCCGTAACCCAACAACCCCCCCCCCCCCCAACCTTACTTTTTAGGAAACTACGGGCAATTTAGCATGGCCAATCCACCTAACCCGCATATCTTTGGACTGTGGGAGGAAACCGGAGCACCCGGAGGAAACCCACACACACACGGGGAGGACGTGCAGACTCCGCACAGACAGTGACCCAGCCAGGAATCGAACCTGGGACCCTGGAGCTGTGAAGCATTTATGCTAACCACCATGCTACCGTGCTGCCAGTCGATGGTCATCTGGGACTGTGGCAACTTTACAGAGACAGGGAAAGGCATAGGAGGTGGTGTGCTTGTGGAGGAATGGTGAGACCAAAAGGATGGCTTGTGATGGGGTGGAAGGAAGGAAGGAAGGTATAATTAACCCTATAGGAATGATGCTGCTAATGGAAAGGAGATGGTGCAAGGACCAGAAAAGAAATAAAAGATGGGTCTTGAGGAGGTGTAAATGGGTATAGCAGGATTGCTATCAACAACTGTTGTCCAAAAGAAATGGGGACTAAAGGCGTGATCTGAAATTGTAGAACTTAATATTGATCTGGAAGGCGAAGAAGTGTTGAATCAAACATGAGGTGCAATTCCTTGAACTTCATTGGAAGAGTGTAGGAGGCCAAAGGCGGAGAGGTCAGAGTGGGGGCTGGGATTTTTCAAAGGCAGCAAGACTCTGGCTATGGTACTGGAAGCGGGGGAGGGAGGTTGTTTCACCTCACTTCATTGTGCAGCGGCACCCAGGAGCCACATTTTACAAGTGTTAGCCAATTAAGTAGCCACCATTGCTGCCATCCTATTTAGGTTGGCAGCCCAGCTCCAAGGGTTACTGGCCTAATCAGACAACCAGCATATCTGGAGCATTACTCAGACTGGTGGTTGCTGCTGAGGCAGACAAAGGCCTCGAGGCCTACAGCAGATCGGTGAAAATAAATCTTTCCAAAAAATTAGAAGGCTGAATACTGGAAGGGAAATCCCTGAAAAAGATATTGTTGGGACCACAGGACTGCCTTACTTGCATGCAGCCCCATCTTAGTTTCATAAAACTAACTCCGCTGGGCTGCCATCAGGAGGCCATCTCTATTTAGCTGGTAGCCACAGCCTTTACTTAGGGAAATTGGCTTCCCATCTCCATGGAAAAGACAGCCTGTCTGCTTTTGACTTCACCCTTGGTAAAATGCCCCAATGGCTGGACTGTATCTGGAAGCTGTTCTGAACCATGATTTTATTGGTCCCCCCACACCACTAACCCAGCCCATCTGCTTTGGGGGGTGGGGGGGGGGGGGGGGTGGGGTGGGGGGGAGGGAGGTGCTGGTGGTGGGATGGTTTAAATCCACTCCTGGGGGTGAGGCGAAGAATTAAAATAACAGGCAACTGACAGAAGCTCGAGTCACACTTGTGGACTGAATTGAGGCCTTTCACAAAGCGGTCACCTCATCAACATTTGAGACAAGGGACTGCATTGTGAGCAGTGAATGCAGTGCAGAAATGAAAAGAAGTACAAGGAAATTGCTGTTTCATCTGGAAGGAGAGTTTGAGGCCTTGGGCAATGGGACAGCAGAGGATATAAACATGGAAAATCCGGCCCAGCCATCGCCGGGATCATTCGGTCCGACCACAGGTCCTATTACATCTCCCGCCGCAAGTCCCACCACCTCCCCTGTGGCGCATCTCACCACAGTGGGGCTGGAAAATGCCAGCCATAATTGTAGGTGTTCGATTTCCTGCGCTTGTAATGGAAAGGGTTTGTCGGAATGGGAGTGTTTGCTCGGACGGGTGTGGACGATTAAGGAGCAGACCAGGACGTTGCAGTGGGAATGTTACCTTCGGAATGATGAAAGGTGAGGGGAGAGGAAGATGTGTTTGGTGTTGCCATTGCTTTATAATGGTGGTGGCAGAAATGGTGGAGGCTGGTGGGGTGAAGATGGGGGGGGGGGGGGGTGGGCTTGTATGCCAGTTACTCTCACAGTGACCTTTACTGGTGAGTCCAGGTAGACCAATGGGACATATTTAAAAGGTGACTTCACACTGGAGTGTCGTTATAATGCACTTGGAGCAAAGCCCAACTGCTTTGATAATAATAATAATCTTTATTGTCACAAATAGGCTTACATTAACACTGCAATGAAGTTACTGTGAAAATCCCCTAGTCGTCACAATCCAGCGCCTGTTCGGGTACACTGAGGGAGAATTCAGAATGTCCAATTTACCTGACAAGCACATGTTTCGGGACTTGTGGGAGGAAACCAGAGCACCCGAAGGAAACCCACGCAGACAGGGAGAACTTGCAGACTCCGCACAGACAGTGACCCAAGCCGGGAATCGAACCTGGGACCCTGGTGCAGTGAAGCAACAGTGCTAACCACTGTGATACCATGCCGGAGTTCACTTACTGCAGACCGTCACACATCTCTTCACTCCATAGAATCCCAACACTGCAGAAGGAGGCCAATCAGCCCATCAAGTCAGCACCGACCCTCTGAACGAGCAGCCTACCTAGACCCATTCCCCCTCCCTATCCCTGTAGCCCCACCTAACCTGCACATCCTTGGGCACTAAGGGGCAATTTAGCATGGCCGATCCATCTAATCTGCACATCTTTGGACTGTGGGAGGAAACTGGAGCACTCGGAGGAAACCCACGCAGACACGGGGAGAAAGTGCAAACTCCACACAGACAGTCACCCAAGGCCGGAATTGAACCCGGTTCCCTGACGTTGTGAGGCAGCAGTGCTAACCACTGAGCCACCGTGACACCCCATTGTACTCAAAAGCCAGGAAAGCACCTGGCTCCTGCATTGCATTACTGTCATCAAATCAATGCACATTGGAAACTGTTCACATTAATGCATGTGATAGTCTGATATTGGTCTATACACCTCCACTTCAGTAAGTATTTTCCTGCATTTGTAATCAATGTCAAAATTGGTTCGACCGCTTCCACGTCCAACGCTTAATTTTCTCCCAGAATGATGAAAGCCCTCACAATATTTTCTGATTTTCATTGAGAAAATGCAGTCGTTCGAACCATCCCCCCCCCCCCCCCAAGCCTTTATCTCATTAACGTTTCCTGCCCTACAAATTAAACACAAGTGAACAAACAAACTTCTCCCATTTAAACAGAGGGCATTTTGAACACAGAAATCACAATTTTACATGCGCGGCTTACACGGTGGATTCTATTTACATGTTTGTGAGAGATGGTTCGTTAAAAGTGGGGAACCATATCGTGATCGCACATTTTCCGACAGCTGGCCTCATCAAAGGCGAGCCAGTGCATATTGAAGGAAGCAAGCAATTAAATTGCACAAATAGTTCGCTCATTGAACTGCAACTGACTTTTATCATGTCAGAGACCAACTGAACACAGAAGCAATAAAACGATTGTTGCCATGGCCACCACTGAGAACCTACTGCAATAAAGATGGATCACTTCCTAAATCAATGTTACTGATTCTATGTATCTAGTAGCAATAAAAGATCATTTTGACATGAGTGTAGCATCAAACTGAAGTATTTTACTGTCCCTTTGGAGGATGCAGAATATATTTGAGGTTTATTTCTCATTATTTCCTCCCTTTGGAGATTAATGTTAGGTTTATATTACAAAACATTTCTTTAATCGTTTTGCCTGCTGGTGCTGTGTAATGTAACCCACTTACAGTATATAGAATCATAGAATTTACAGTGCAGAAGGAGGCCATTCAGCCCATCGAGTCTGCACCGGCTCTTTGAAAGAGCACCCTACCCAAACCCACATCTCCACCCTACCCCCATAACCCAGTAACCCCAACCAACACTAAGGGCAATTTTGAACACTAAGGCCAATTTAGCATAGCCAATCCACCTAACCTGCACATCTTTGGACTGTGGGAACAAACCGGAGCACCCGGAGGAAACCCACGCACACACGGGGAGAACATGAAGACTCCGCACAGACAGTGAACCAAGCTGGGAATCGAACCTGAGACCCTGGAGCTGTGAAGCAATTGTGCTAACCACCATGCTACCGTACTACCATGCTATGGGCAAGACACACCAGAGCAAACAGAAAACTTTCATTTCTGTCCGGTGCCCCAATTTCCATGAATGAGGGAGTGCATAGAGACCAGTGATAGGAGAACGCCATTGTAGCCTGGTGCGCGGGCATCCAAAACCTGAGTTACACAACGGCTTCAATGATACTCATCCCAGAAGTACAGCAATGGACTTTCTTTGTGAGGTGTAACTTATTGCCTTCAGAGTCAGGGAGAGTCCATTCAGTATGAACCACTGAAAGCACAGGCTCCACACGCAGCATATCTGATCCTTTCTCAGTACATTACGAATATCTTTATAACTAACGCGTTTCCTGCAGCATTATCCAATCAGTTGGAAATATTTTTTTTTACATCTAGAAGCAGAGATGGAAGAAAGGCTTCAGAAATGGACTCCACAGAACCACCTGGTAACTGAGCCTCCAACCACATCATTACTTTTTTTTATTCGTTGTTGGGATGTGTGGGCATCGCTGGCTATGCCACCATTTATTTCCCATCCCTAATTGCCCTCGAGGAGGCAGATAAGCATCAAGCACATTGCTGTGGGTCTGGAGTCACAGACTCAGGTAAGGATGGCAGATTTCCTTCCCTAAAGGACATTTGTGAACCAGATGGGTTTTAACGAAATTCGGCAATGGCTTCATGGTCATCATTAGACTTTTAATTTCAGATTTTTATTGAATTCAAAATTCCACCAACTGCAGTGGTGGGAATCGAACTCAGGTCCTCGGCGCATTATAGAACATAGAACAGTACAGCACAGAACTATTTGGGTTTCTGTTTTACTAGTCCAGTAACAATACCACTCTGCCACTGCCTCCCCATTACTGTTAACATGGTCTGACCAGTCGTGGAGGGGTAGGTACTTTATTCAGTCATTACAGATAGATTTTTTTTATGTGGGGGAAGCTTCTCTACAGCATAAATGATATGTTTCACTAGCAGGAAAGAACAATGCTGAGACTTTTAGGGATGATTAATAAAATACTTGTAGCATGAGTACACTTTCCTCTCACTCTCTCTCTTGCCAATCCCTCTCCAAGCTTGTTTCAACCATGAGGACAACTTCCCATCATTCCTATTAAACTCCTGGCCAATCGACATCCCTTACTGGCCCCCCATACTAACTCAGACACTGTTCCTCTTTCTATCAAAAGCACTGTCAACAGCCCCAGTCTCAATAAAGTCTATAATTAGCCCCTCTAACCTCACTAAACACTGCTGATTTCAATTCTTCTTTCCTCTCCAAGGTCCTTGGGCATATTGCCACCTCCCAGATCAATTCTCACCTCTCCCACAGCTTTCCTTTCAGTTTTCTATCCCTCTCACAGCATTCTATTGCCCCTCACCAAAGTCACAAGCAGCATTTTCTGAGACTTTCATAGTGATATATTTTTCAAAACACTTCTATAGCACCTTTCATGGCCAGATGCTGTCCCAGAGTCATTGAAGTACTTTTGATGTGTAATCACTGTAGCACAGAAAATTCCTCCTTACTGCCCTGACTCTTCTTGCTTTAACACCATCTATTGTCACTGTCTGTGCGGAGTCTGCACGTCCTCCCCGTGTGTGCGTGGGTTTCCTCCGGGTGCTCCGGTTTCCGCCCACAGTCCAAAGATGTGCGGGTTAGGTGGATTGGCCATGCTAAATTGCCCGCAGTGTCCTAATAGTAAGGTTAAGGGGGGAGTTGTTGGGTTGCGGGTATAGGGTGGATACGTGGGTTTGAGTAGGGTGATCATTGCTCGGCACAACATCGAGGGCCGAAGGGCCTGTTCTGTGCTGTACTGTTCTATGTTCTATGTTCTATTACACAGTTCACCTCTAAAGGCTCTCTTCTGTTGTACAACACAAATAACTGGCCTCACTTGTTTCCACTTTTCCATGTCCAAAATTGTTACCTCCAGATTCGCCTGTTCTAATGTTCTTCTGGCGTGCTTCCTGTCCTCTACCTTTCATCAGTTCCTATTGATGGCTTCTTTTCCCATCCATTGGCACCCTTCCCTTCCTCACGAAGAGTGAGAGGGGATATCTCATAGAAACTTACAATATTCTAACAGGACTAGACAGGGTCGATTCAGAAAGAATGTTCCCAATGGTGGGGGAGTCCAGAACTAGGGGTCATAGTTTGAGGATAAGGGGTAAATCTTATAGGACTGAGGTGCAGCACGGTAGCACAGTGGTTAGCACTGTTGTTTCACAGCGCCAAGGACCCGGGCCCCGTGTCTGCGTGGGTTTCCTCCGGGTGCTCCGGTTTCCTCCCACAGTCCAAAGAAAATGAAAATCGCTTATTGTCACGAGTAGGCTTCAAACGAAGTTACTGTGAAAAGCCCCTAGTCGCCACATTCCGGCGCCTGTTCGGGAAGGCTGTTACGGGAATCGAACCGTGCTGCTGGCTTGCCTTGGTCTGCTTTCAAAGCCAGCAATTTAGCCCTGTGCCAAACAGCCCCATATGTGTCCGTTAGGTCGATTGGTAATGATAAATTGCCCAATAGTGTCTAAAAGTTAGGTGGGGTTGCTGGGTTACAGGGATAGGCTTAGGTAGGGTGCTCTTTCAGGAGCCGGTGTAGACCTGATGGGCCAAATGGCCACCTTCTGCACTGTAAATTCTATGACTAACTAATCTGTGACTCGATGAGGAGAAATTTCTTCACCCAGAGAGTGGTGAATCTGTGGAACTCACGATCACAGAGAGTAGTTGAGGCCAAAACATTGTGCAATTTCAACAAGGAATTAGATATAGCAGGCATTTTCAAAGTCGGGGTTGCGACCCATGGGCGGGTGTCGGGAGGGTCGCGGAGCCATCCGTCGCGGCGCTCCCGATTGTGCAAATTCGCGTGCAACAGCCACAGCAGCCGGCTTTTAACAATGCTGGCTGCGAGCGGCCTTCAAAAAGGCCGCAGCCATATGAAAAAAAATGCGGCCACACTGCGCATGCACGCCCGCTCATCAGGAGCGCCGCGACAGATGGAGAGGCTTAAAGAAAGTGAAAGAGAGAGAGAGAGAGAGTTAAAGAGGCAGAGTGGTTTAGGGATGATTTTCCAGAGTTTAGGGAAATAGCAGCCGACAGTACAGGCACCAATTGTGGAGCAAAGGAAATAATACACAAGACAAGAAGCCAGAATTGAGAATACACCAAAACAAGGTTAAAAGCCAGCTGCTGCGGCTGTTGGCCGCAAATCTGCGTAATCGGAGACGCAGAAGATTTAAAAAAAAATTCCCTGTAATCTTTTTGCCGAAGGGAGGCAGAGAGTAGGTCACGCCCCCGAACATCGATATCACGTGCTTTGAGCATGATTTTGATTCCTCCATTTTGTCGGCAGCAAACAAGGTAAGAGAAAATGTTGGGTCGCGAAGGTCGGTCGGCGTGTGTCGCAAAGGTCAGCCAGCATGGGCCGTGAAGGTCAGCAGGCGTGGGTTGTGAAGATCGGCCGGCGTGGGTTGCGAAGGTCGGCCGGTTGGTAAAAGGGGGGGGGGGGGGGGGGGGAGCAGGATCAGGGTCATGAACTTGATGAGTATAATGAATGGTGGAGCAGGTTTGAAGGGCTAAATGGCCTCCATGCTTCTATTTTGTGTCAATGTTTCTATCTAATCTGTTTTACACTTGGTGGTATCATAAATAGACATGTATAACGGTGACATCCGCTCAACCATCTCTCTTGAGCCTCTACACGGTCTCAGCTATCAGGTTGGTTCTCCAACATTTAGTCTTGATCCAGCCATAATATCCCCCAAATAAACACTGGAAACACCTTCCCCACCACATTCCCATTCCTGATGAATTTCATAACATTTTAACTCACCCCATCAACATCTTAGGCTGCACCAGCATAATCACAATGCCAGCATTGTACTTAACCCAAAGCGAAGCGTCTAATTCCACATCCTCATGCATTATAAAGATCACCCACCCCCATTTCCCTGACATCACCACCATCACCCCATTTCCACCCCTCTGTCCACCAAAACTATCATTCACGTCTTCATCACCTCCAGACTAATTTATTAAAGTACATCCCTCGATAAATTTCAGCTCTTTCAAAACACATCAAGTCCCATTCACCCACCATCCCTGTCCTGCCTCATGGATTGGTTCTCCCAACATCTTAAATTTAAATGATTACCCTTGTGATTAAATCCCTCCATAATTTCACCACTCCCTCCTATGTCTGTAACCTCCTAGAACTTTACAAACCATCAACACATTCCCCAGCCAGAATTTGCACCATGCCCCATCGTGAGTGGGATGGCAGTGGGGAGGGGGGAATAAAATTGGGAGACGCCATCGCTTACCTGTCTCCTTTAATATTTGGCCATCAGTGGTGTATATGTCAGGTAGCACACCTGCCCTTGGGCCAATTGAGGTCTTTAAGTGGCCAATTAATGATACTTCACCAGCAGCAAGGAATGTCTACATCATGTGCCAAGGCCTCAGGCAGCCTGCCTGCTGACCTAGGGTGCAGTCCCTACACTTCAGGCACACTGTGCTTCAGATAGGGCATCCTCCATCCATGGAAATGGCCACTCCGGCCTCCCTATCATTGTCACCGCCCCCTTCCCCAACCCTTCACTAGGGCTTCTTGATCTGGCCCAGGCAAGCCTTACCCATGCATCTGCTTCTCTGGCTTGCATCGCTGGCTTATCCTCAGGGCTGACTGTGGTCCCAGCAGTGGCCACTACTGATCGCAACTCATTGGCTGAGCCATGCGAAGTAGCATCATGAATCCCAAGGGTAGCTGACTTTCCAATGTCTCAGGGGTAAATCCCCATCTACACCTCTCTGACTCTGATCTTGCGCATCTCTTTCCTCTCGTCTCATCAGCACTGGCAGCTGTATATTCAGCTGCCTGGACTCCATGCTATGGAATTTCCTCCCTAAACCCCTCCAGCTGTTAACCTGTTCACCTTCTTTAATATCCTCTGGGAAGTAGACCGCTATGACAGAGTTTTTGGTGGTGTCCTTTTAAAAAATTTCTGATTGGCTCAGCATCCATTTTGTTTATTGTAGTAGCTTGCACCTTTAAATGGGGGGAGGAGGATGGCATCAGAAGGGTCATGTGACCCGAACGGCCGATGAGGAACAAGCATTGGGATCTCAGTGCAGAACATGGAGTTTTGCAACCAGTTGCTATCCTAATGATGAGAATTAAGACATCAATTTGTGTGCTCTGTATATAATTTGTTCGTAAATAAACCCTTTGTTATCCGTTAGCCAAATGGTGGTTGACAATCATTGCACTTACTACACATAGCTCCATAAAATGTTTTCTACATTAAAGGGTGCTATCTAAATGTAAGGTGTTGTCATGCCATTGTTGACATCCTCCAGGTCCTTGGCTTCAATCCTGTCCAGATTGACAGGCTGAAAGGATATTCTGTCTGCCACCTTTGATTTGAAAAGAGTCTCAAGCCATTTTCTGCTGGATGTGAGTCAGAACCTCAAATTGGCCAGAGTTCATCACGGGCACTAAAGTAGAAATCTCATTTTGGAGAGCCCACAGGAATTCCTAGTGCAGGAAATGCAATAGGCATTCTGATCCTCTTGAGGATATTCCTTTGAGGTCAGAGAGCATAGTCAGAGTCGGGCTGCTTTACCTTCCAGTTAACCAGGGAAAAATCTGACTCGTGAGTTAGCAAATTGAATGGATAAAGTGAAAGGTTCCCTTTGCCCGGCAGAGGCAGAGCTCGCTTTCATAAATCTGAGCCCTTCAGAAAGAGTGACAAGAAAGGAATATATTAAAGTAGGCAATTACAGGAGCATTAGAACTTTTGTTTGAACCCCAGTGTTAAAATGCTATAATCTGTCAAAGTTCAGTGCAAAGGTGTGCATGAGCTGCAAAGAGTTAGAGAGCAAGAAAAGGCAAGGTTTGAGAATGTTTGGAATGTCATGCCTGTTCAAGAGCTTGGTTTATTCACACCTGTGTGCCAGAACGCTGTCATCTCAGGAGTGGCCCCTATTACAAGAGGGTCAAGCACCAAGTAGACCTAATTAAAAGCTCATTACATGAGACAATTTCCATTAGCATGCCAAACTCTGTGTTAATCCATTAGCACCATGAGCCTCTTCCGAAGCTTTAAATTCCAGCTCCATCCCCAAGGGACTATAAAGCAGGGAAAGGCAGAAATTGTTCTTTTCATTCAGTGAACATCAGCTATTCAAATCTTAAGACTCCCCGTTTCTGGATTATTTCACATTTGGGATAATTTACTCGACCTTTCTTTCCGAATTAATGAAGAAAAAAGCCAAAATGCTGGAATTCAAGGTATTCAAACCGCAGCTGCCCTGAATGAAAAAAGGCAAAAATCAGCAGAGCTGGGCTTGCTGAGTGTTAATTATACGCTCCATACGTCCAAGAAGTTATACAAAAGAAGATATATTACAATTTAAATTTAACTATCTAGTTTACAATTTTTATTTTGTTCAGTATAGCATCCTTTGAATTTTGTGTTATTCAATCATTGTTTAAGACTTTAATACTATCAGTGAAACATTGGAAACATTGGGGCTGGTTTAGCTCACTCAGCTAAATCACTGTCTTTTTAAAGCAGACCAATCAGGTCAGCAGCACGGTTCTATTCCCGTACCAGCCTCCCCAGACAGGCGCTGCAATGTGGTGACTAGGGGCTTTTCACAGTGACTTCATTGAAGCCTACTCGTGACGATAAGCGATTTTCATTTTCATGGGTGGCACAGCAGCACAGTGGTTAGCACTGTTGCTTCACCGCGCCATGGACCTGGGTTCGATTCCCGACTTGGGTCACTGTCTGTGCGGAGTCTGCACGTTCTCCCCGTGTCTGCGTGGGTTTCCTCCGGGTGCTCCGGTTTCCTCCCACAAGTCCCGAAAGACGCGCTTGTTTGGTGAATTGGGCATTCTGAATTCTCCCTCAGTGTACCCGAACGGGCGCCAGAGTGTGGCCACTAGAGGATTTTCACCGTTACTTCATTGGAATGTTAATGTAAGCCTACTTGTGACACTGGTAAAGATTATTACTGAGTTTCAAAAATGTATATATTTCCCTCGAGATAAATTCTGTGAATCTCTACCCACAAAATGAAATTTTTTTTTTTAAGATAATGCATTGTTACAGCAGGTGCTAATAACCAACAATCTTCCAGCAATTCATTCAACAGAATTCCCAGAATAAAAATGTTCTTTGGTCCGTTTTCAGATGCAGAATGAACAGCAAAGGGGCTGGTTTAGCTCACTGGGCTAAATCGCTGGCTTTTAAAGCAGACCAAGCAGGCCAGCAGCACGGTTCGATTCCTGTACCAGCCTCCCCGGACAGGCGCCGGAATGTGGCGACTAGGGGCTTTTCACAGTAACTTCATTGAAGCCTACTTGTGACAATAAGCGATTTTCATTTTCAAATGCCGAGCACAGGCTGAAGAGGCCTGAAACACATCCACAACTTGGGTCTCCGCGAGCTACAAACACCTGTGTCCAGAAGCCTTGGACCAATTAGGATGGTGGGCCTATCAACAGTGGTTAGGAGTGGGGTGACGGACAGTGGAATTGGTGGGGTTGGGCGACAGGAAGTTGGTGTGATTGCAAGACAGTAGAAGCTCTCCTGAGTAGTCTGGATACCACATATGGGTAGAATAAGTAACAGTAAGCTTTTTTGCTGGTGGTCACTGGTTAGTCTGCTGCTTTTGCCATCAACAGGAGTAATGTATGCCCGGGGCTTACTCTGCCGATCACTGCCCAATTTTATAGAGGGTTCCTCACCTAAATGTTCAGCAGTGGGATAGTGGTGTGGTGGTAATGTCACTGGATAAGTATTCCAGAGGCCCAGGCTAGTGTTCTGGAGGTTTGGCTGAAATCCTCACTATTGTGGGTAGGCCATGCTAAATTGCCCTTCGTGTCCAAAAAGGTTAGGTGGGGGTTACGGGGAATAGGGTGGAGGTGTGGGCTTGAGTAGGGTGCTCTTTCAAAGGGCCGGTGCAGACTTGATGGGCCGAATGTTAGCTGGTGGAATTTAAATTCATTCGGATTAATTAAAAATCTGGAGCTGAAAGCTAGTCTCAATAATAGTGACCACAGAAGTATTGTTGTCAGAAACATCTATGTGGTTCACTATTACCCCGGGTGCAAGGAAATCTGCTATCATTACCTGGTGTGGCCTACATGTGACTCCAAATCCACAGCAGTGTGGATGAATTTTAACTGCCTTCTAAAATGGCTTAACAAACTACTCTGTTGTCAAGGCCAATTATTGATGGACAACAAATGATGGCCTTGCCAGCAAAGCCCACATTTCATGAAAGAATAAAAAATAGCTACACACTAGCATATGTAAAGGGTCAAATGCCCAATTAAGATGGCTCCCTGAGGCACCAAAACCAATAATGCCGAAGACATATTTCAGGTAGTTTTCTGGCAGCGAACACAGCCCCAAGCAATTGGTCATTTTTCACCTCATTTTAAGCCCATAAACTGGGAAAGTCCAGTCCAAGTTCTAGGCCCACAAGCTTTCTCATTTGTCATTGACTTTCTGTACTGTCGGGTGCCTGTGCAAACCCTATCCTACACTACCTTAGGCTTACCAACTTCAAGGTTCCCAGATGTGGTGAAACATTTTCTCCTCGGGACAATAGAATTCAATGAGGGACCTTCAATCTTGTTAAGTTTCAGGTCAAAAAATGAAAGCACTATCTCAGCAAAATAGCCAGTTTGTCTGGAAAAGGAAAATAGAAAGACATACCGTTAGAACCCAAGCAAGCTGAAATGGATCAAAGTAAACAGAGAAATCTAAAAGCTTTTGTCAGTGAAAAGTGGCTCTCTGTTGCCCGTCTTGCCTCATTAACTGCTGATAGTACCAGCTTAGCCTTCTGGGATACCTAACACCCAAAGTCTGTAACAAGTTGAACTCTGGGTTATTTCAACTTGCAGGTCCACAGTCGAGCTTAGCTTTAAACACTTTCTTGACCTCAACCTTTTTACATAATATCTGCACTGTTAACCAGCTGAAGGAATGATAGATGCGCCTCTCAGAAGACCTGCCAAAAGCTGGTCATCATCAGAGTGTGGGAGATCAATAAAAGCTTTGCACAAAAATGCTAAGCTATCAATTGCAGGCATCATCCCCCTGGGTTTTCCTTTCCCTTCCTTCTTTCTTTAGTGAGGTGAATAGAATGAGATGGAGATCTACCTCCTGTCCTAGGAAACAGTATCATTATCCCAGTGTGATAGAACCATTCAGGAGGGAGAGCAGTCTGAAACTGAGAGGCCTGTCTACCAGGACTGCAAATTGGGCTGTTTCTTTGACTAGGACCAGAAGGATCTCAGTATAGTGTAATATTACAGCTCTCCCAGACAGGCTGCAAGGCCTGCTCCTAAAGAGCCCATCTGGCACAGGCAAAGAATAGCAATAATTACAAGCTGATGATGGACATGGAAAAAAAAATGAACCACTGAGCGAGCTTTCAAGAACTATAGGCCAGGACTGTTGGGAAATGTTAGACCAAAGCCCCTTTCTAGTTTTGCCTTTTCTTGGTGGACTTATGCATCGATTTTAAAGATTTTAAACATCGCAATAAACGCTCAAGCGTTACAAGCCGACATTTGTGATAGAATTAGTTTTTTATTGTTATCTTAGGTGAGCATTTTATTAGGTTTCAAAAGATAAGCCTATACTTTCATTACTAATGATAGCCATGTAAACACGTTACAGTAATGGAAAATGCAAGAATCCAAACTGTACTTTTACATAGTTGCAAGCGAGACAGTTCAAAAGAGTCTATAAATCCTTCCACAGGCTGTTCAAAAATTTATTTGGCTAAATGTTGTAGGTTAAGCATCGAATACAGATGCCCATTATTAAAGCAGTGCTTTACAGCAGAGAATACCTTTGCAATTTAGTTGAAAATATATTTTATATGAAAGAAATGCATGTGAGCAAGGACGTCATGCGGATTTTGTTTTTATAGATGGATCGCAGATAGGCCAACTGAAATGAGTACTGTCCTTTTAACTTTACAGTCAATAACATTTATGTCTGTCTGGAATACTGTGATTTCCTGTAATTAATTTTATATTGCCCATTTCCATAGGACATGTACAACAATCCAGGACATTTTGAAAGACAAACACAAGGCTGCCTTACATTAATTCATTGACTCATGGGTTGCGTTTAACACAAGCAAATCAACTCCGAGGAAGTTTCACCTTTCTAAATAAAAACAAATCCACGCTTTGTTGAAGTAAATATTGGAATTATTTAGAATGTACCCCAGACTGACTCATCTCCTAATTCAACAGTAATTGTACATTCATAGATTCTCAATGCCTTCCACAAAAGGATGAATGCACCTGCTGTACTGCTACTTTGAGAGTAAAAATATTGCATAGAAGAAAAAGAGCTACATTCAGGAGACCGTAAGAACTTAACGAATGGCAATCGGTTGTTTTTCATGAATTTGTGCACAGTAAAAATAAAATCCGACCCCTCCCCCCACACTCTCTTTTCTCACAGTACTCAGATATCCATTTCCATTTTGTAAGCTTGCTCTCGTTACCCAAAATGCCCGATTTATATTACAAGGCAGGTTCAATGGTGAATCCAATTGAACTCTGTTCTACAGTAAAACTTTCCTTCTTCAATACTCTCTGCTCTTGTCCTCAAAGCAATGATGGTTTCTGTTGGAACATGGATCCATGCTGGGCAGCAGCAACCTTTATCTACCTCAACCGATCTTCACCTAAAGCAATGGCAGAAAGAGCTGAAAGGCTCCTCCTCCAATGGGGAACTACTACAGAGCTCAATCCTACCTACATCTGCTGATATCTGCGCACTGGAACCTTACTTAATGGATTGGGGAATTATAGGCACAGGTGTCAAGGCAACCAATTCTGATCTGTCGCTCCTAATTTTCCAACGATCTGAATTAATAACCCCTACAAATTGTCTGCCTCATCGGTATAATTAGCCCCTGAGCCCTACGAGGTGCACGTATTTAGGCTGCAGTCAGAAAAGTGAAGAAAGCCCGTTTCAAAGTTGTGTATTTCATAACGGTATGAGTCCAACACAGTTGCTGTGTGAATGCTGGCCTGAAGTACCACTTTGTGGACTTGTCTTTGATCTTCTTGTTTATCTCCCAATAGTAAACAGAGTAGGCTTTGGTGAAGCTAACTGTAAGGAACCCAAGCAAAAGCTGGAAGTTACCTCGACACACCATTTCTGTGCACTTACAAACATGCGTATGTATGTGAGCCTGCTGCTCCCAACGATTAAATACAAACAAAGCATCTTTAACTCTTTGATAAGCTTCTACTGGCTGAGTTAACCTTTTTATGTCACACGGATTGTAATTGCCCCTGAAAGACACAAACCAGAAAGTACCCAAGGTCTTATCAATATACAAACAGGTCAGTGAAGCAGATGCAATGCAATGAGAGGTAAACTTATTGACATATAAGATTCGGAGGGGCTTGACAGGGTAGATGCTGAGAGGATGTTTCCCCTCCTGAGGGAATCTAGAACTAGGGGGAGCAGTTGAAAGATACGGGGTGGAATTTTCTCATTTTGTGACTGGAACTGGGTGGAAAATCCCCCTCCCCGATTAAGATAGAGATGAGGAGGAATTTCTCCACTTGCAGGATCGTTAGGCATTGAAATTCTCTTCTACAGAAAGCAGTGGAGGTTGGGTCAATGGTTCTATTCAAGGCTGAGTTAGACAGATTTTTGTTCGAACAGGGAGTCAGGGGATTTGGGGAGCAGGCAAGAGAGTGGAGTTAAGGACACCAGCTGATCAGCAATGATCTTACTGAATGACGGAATGAGTTGAATGACCGAATGGCCTCCTCCTGCTTCTATTCTTTAAGGTCTTATAATCAGAACTGTTCTACTGTATAAACATTTGGGTTACAAATCACAAGCCCGGTAGCTGTATTTAGTCAACTATTCCTGCAGAATACTTTTGAATGAATGTAATCATTTTTCGATTTACTCTTTGTAAATATTTCAGTATTTATTTGGAATGTGGCCAAATTCAGCAAATGTTCAGCATTCCTCTCACTAAATTGTTACCATGCCCTATATTTATTCCTCACATAGTATTCAATCATCTGGCACACAAGCCTGGTGATGGCTTCTCAATTTATTGCATATAAACCATTTTGCTCTCCTTTTATTTTGTGTAATTCCTGATGACCTAATCTGGCAAAATGAATGTCTGCTCATTGGATTCGATCTGAAAATCTAAATTTACCAATACAATGTTCGACAGGCTAACTAAAAGCAGTGTTAGTGGCAAACTGAAATATTTCAACAAAAAAGAAAAATCAGATTTAAAATTTCATATATAAATCCTTCAATCTTGCTGGGATTACAATGTGTTATTAGCTCTAATTATGATGTTCAAACAAGACATCAAAAACTGGTGGGACATAATTAAGTCTACTTTTAATTCTAATCAAATTCCAATTTGTCTCCTGTGAGCAAACTGATTGGCTTGTTTTCCCTCATGCCATAGTAACTACCCTCCAAAACACTTCATTGTAAAGCACGTTGGGACATCCTAAAGATTTGAAAGATGTAATACAAGGTACAATTTAGATAGACAGACAGACGGACAGATAGATTGGGAACAATGTCACGGGCGAATTGGCCCAACACCGGCACCAAGAACGACGCAAACTACTCCGGGGTTGGGCCAACTGGAAGTTACGGAATTCTCCGCACTTACGGGGGTTAGGCCGGCACCAGAGGGGTTGACGCTGCACCAACCGACGCCGAAGGGACTGCGTGAGTTAGCGCATGCGCAGAACCGCCGGCACGGTTTAGTGCATGCGCAGGCCGGCCGTCGTATTCTGGCGCATGCGCAGGGGGGGTGTCTTCTCCGCGCCGGTCATGGCGGAGCCCTACTGGGGCCGGCGCGGGAGGAAGGAGTGCCCCCAACGCACAGGTCCGCCCGCAGATCAGTGGGCCCCGATCGCGGGGCAGGCCACCGTATGGGCCCCTCCCGGGTCATTGAACCCCCCATGCTCCCCCCCCCCCCCCCCCCCCCCCCCAAGGACCCCACCAGCCGGCCTACCAGTCAGGTCCCTGCGTGTGGGACCATGTCCAATCCACACCGGCAGGACTGGCCAGAAACCAACGGCTGCTCGGGCCATCAGGGCCCGGAGAATTGCCGGGTGGGCCGCTGCCAACAGTCCCCGACTGGCGTGGTGTGGCCCTTGACCTCGCCCGAAAACTGGCACCGGAGAATATGGCAGCCGGCGTTGGAGCGGGAGTCGCACCGCCTCCCCCCCCTGGAGATTGTCTGACCCGGCGGGGGGTCGGAGCATCCTGCCCCATATGTCACAGCCGTGTGAATTTATTTTCACCGTTCATGGGGTGTGAGTGTCACAGGCAAGCCATCATTTATTGCCATTTCTAATACCTTTGAGAAGAGTCATGGAGGTCTGCAGCACATAAAAGGCCCTTTGGCCCATCACATCTGCGCCAGTCAAAAATATCCACCTACCTATTCTAACCCCATTTTCCAGCAATTGACCCATAGCCTTGTATGCCTTGGCATCGCAAGTGCAAAGTCCTCTCTGGGCTCGCCCTGACGCTCTAGCCGCTGTAAATCTGCAACGGCAGCAGCGGCCAGATAGATAGCGTGCATAGATGGCTGTGATCATTTATCCATTAATCTGCGGGTGGAGGAGGGAGAGACAGAGAATGTCAGCAAGGTGAGGATTCTCTTGACCATCCAATGCCACCAAGTTACATGGTCAGCCTGAGCTGCACCACCCTCAACATGTCCCTCCTTCCCACCCCGACTGCCGTCTGCACTGCAACCCTGTGTCCATCAGTGACTGGCACCTGGCCTGTGATGTGGGGAGCTTCTATCCTCACCATCCATCCCTCCCAGCAGGGGTACCATTGGTTGCTGCAACCTATGTTAACGAAAGGCTCTGTGGCCCCTGAACTGAGTGAAGGATGTGTGCCTTTGCTGGAACCTTAGCCGCAGTGTTATGTGGAGCCTGAGTTTAACACACAGGTTCTGGCAGAGAGATGATCAGGTTTCATGGCCGGGGCATGATGGATGGGATCAGGGACACGGTGGACAGGTAGGGCTTGGAGACAGCTTATGGTCCGCAGAAGTGAGACAGCCTATGGTCCTCAGAAGTGGGCTGGCTGATAGTGTCACTGGTGAAGCTTCTGCTCTGAGAGAGGCTGTGTGCCAGGGAGGGTTCCAATGGCCATGGTACATGTGTCCTTTGTTTGGGGTGAGCACCGATAATCCCCTGCTTCCTCTGCTGTGGGGCTGCACTTCTGAGGAATGCACTGCGGAGTGGCAACACCTGGTGGGTCGGCGATTGAGCCTGGCCACTCCATCCGCTTTATGATACTGCTGGGGTATGAGACGGACTGGGGGTGGGTTCCCACATGACCAGAAGCCCTCTGAGCATATGCAGGACACAGTGAGTGGTCAGCAGTGCGACGAGCCGGGAATCTGTAAGTTGCAGCGAAGGGGTGGGTATAAATGAAACAACCCAGCAATGGGAGTCTCAGCCAGGCTACCCCGATCCCGAGAGTCACACTTGAGTCCACGGACTTGCCATCAAGTTGTTCCCTGCTACTCCCTGAGATCCAGGCAGCCACCCCCCAGCAAGGCCGAATTTTCTTACCTTATTGCTTCCCATCAACAGCCATGGCACCCAAGCCCCCTGGTAAAGACTTGCACCAATTCACGACCGCGCGACTCCCACCTGAGAGGGGTGGAGCATCGCGGCGGGCGGGGCGCCAATCCCATTTTATTCCCCACACAACATTCTAAATAGGCCCCATTTAGAATACTGTGAGCAATTTTGGGCCCCACACCTCAGGAAGGACATACTGGCACTGGAGCGGGTCCAGCGGAGATTCACACGGATGATCCCAGGAATGGTAGGCCTAACATACGATGAACGTCTGAGGATCGTGGGATTATATTCATTGGAGTTTAGGAGGTTGAGGGGAGATCTAATAGAAACTTACAAGATAATGAATGGCTTGGATAGGATGGACGTAGGGAAGTTGTTTCCATTAGCAGGGGAGACTAGGACGCGGGGGCACAGCCTTAGAATAAAAGGGAGTCACTTTAGAACAG
This sequence comes from Scyliorhinus canicula, assembly GCF_902713615.1. Taxonomy (NCBI): domain Eukaryota; kingdom Metazoa; phylum Chordata; class Chondrichthyes; order Carcharhiniformes; family Scyliorhinidae; genus Scyliorhinus; species Scyliorhinus canicula. The sequence goes on from NC_052147.1 coordinate 58,362,313, forward strand.
AGATGAGGAGAAATTTCTTCAGCCAGAGAGTGGTAGGTCTGTGGAATTCATTGCCACAGAGGGCGGTGGAGGCCGGGACATTGAGTGTCTTTAAGACAGAAATTGATAAATTCTTGATTTCTCGAGGAATTAAGGGCTATGGGGAGAGAGCGGGTAAATGGAGTTGAAATCAACCATGATTGAATGGTGGAGTGGACTCGATGGGCCGAATGGCCTTACTTCCGCTCCTATGTCTTATGGTCTTATGGTCTTATTCTCTGCCCATTGGTGAATCTCGCTGCCGGTGGCGGGCAGCGGAGAATCCTGCCACAGATCACTCAGGAAACTGGCCAGCACCAAGCACAAGCTGTCCTTAATTCTGTCACATAGTTCAACTGTCAAGCCCAGGACATTTTCATCTGTATGTTGCAACCACTTAGTGGTTGAACTCGGAGTGTCTAAACATAGAAATATTGATTGTATAGAAATATTAAAGGAATGTCCTGTGCCCTTGAGGGGTGTCATGTAAGAATACCTTTAAGAAATGGGTGTTTATAAATGAGTACGTATATAAATATATGTAGTGAGAGTACCTTTAAGAAATACCTTTACCACTGCAGTGATGTCAGAGAGTGGGTGGAGCTGGGATGTCTGTCAGCTTTTTACTTTTGCTTTAAGCTTTTTGCTGCAGGCTGGGTTTGGTTTCATTTTAGTTTTGGAGAATCACAGGATGTGTGTGAATCTCTGCCAGCTTATGAGTGTCCATTTGCTGATTTCAACGTTTTCTCAGTAGTCTTTCTGATGTCTTTCTGTTAAAAGGTGTTTTAAAGTCTTATGGATGTTAAAATGAAAGTAAGAATTACTTAGTGTTGTATTCTTTGGGGGTTGTATTTGAATTGATGGTTGCTAAGATGTTCACTGTATGTTGTAAAAAGGTTAACTTGAGTTCATAGAATAAACATTGTTTGCTTTAAAAAATACTTTTCCCTTTCTGCTGTACCACACCTGCAGAGTGGGCCGTGTGCTCCCCCTACCACAATCTATTAAAAGTTGTGGGTCAGGTGAACTCCATGATACACTTTGGGGTTCTCTAAGCCCTGGCCCATAACACGGGGGACACGGTAGCACAGTGGTTAGCACAGCTCCAGGGTCCCAGGTTCGATTCCCAGCTTGGGTCTGTGCGGAATTTGCACTTTCTCACATGTCTGCGTGGGTTTCCTCCGGGGGCTCCGGTTTCCTCCCACAGTCTAAAAATATGCAGGTTAGGTGGATTGGCCATGCTAAATTGCCCTTAGTGTCTGTAAAGGTTGGGTTGGGTTACAGGATTAGGGTGTGGGCTTAGGTAGGGTGTTCTTTCCAAGGGCCGGTGCATACTCGATGGGCCAAATGGCGTCCTTCGGCACTGTAAATTCTATGATCTATGATATATGTTTTAAATAAAATTTGCTTGGAATGTGGAATTCTGATGTGAAAGAAGTGTGGGGAACACAACATCCACTACATATGATGTAATGTCAAAATATTCAGCAGCATTTATCATTGGGAAAATAGATTTAATAAAGATTGCCTGCTCATGGCATGTTAAGGAGATATTGCCAAGCTATACTCTTTAACACGATTATGAAATAACTAGCACAACAAATATTGCTAATGCGCAAGTCCAACCTTTGCACTTGTGATCAATACACAGGAGTTGCTTTAGCTGTGCCCCAACATGTTGTAAACAGGTTAAAGAAAATACCAGCATGGATCATGTGAGCCCTGAAACCATAGAATCAAAGATGTTTACTCTCCAGAAGAAGGCTATTTGGTCCATTTGGAAATTTGCCTGAGTATTCATAATTAATCTCACTAACCACATTCTCCGCAAGCACCAGGATCTTCCTCTGCTTCAAATATTTATTTGAATTTTCCAGGTCACAGATTGGCACTGACCAATTGACACTCTGGCAACCTGGCAGTGCCAACTTGGTAGTACCAACGTGTGTTGGGGCAGTGCCAGGGTGGGCCCTAGTGGGAGCCGCATGGGGGGGGATGCATTTGTGTGTTTGAGAGGAGACAAGAGGGCATTGTGGGAGCAGGGTGGGGGGGCGGAGTGCCGGCGATTCCTCCATGGTATCTGTGGTGGAGGGTGGAATGCTGGCAATGAATGTGGGGTGTGGGGGCCATTAGGTTGCCGTCATGATCAGGGTGCCCCAATATCTGTGGAGCTACTTGCCGATTCTATGAAGCTCCGCCCTTCCAGAGTGACGGAGGAAACCACGTTCACTCATTTTTTATTCTCTAAGGGGCTCAATATTGGGGGCCAAATCTGTATATATTCGTTCACATTGAACACCTGTTGCCACCATTACAACCTGCTTCGGTGCTCTGTCTGATGGGTGTGAAGGCGGTTCGGTCTAGGCTGGCTGGGGGTGATGGGCAAACGTTGGAGGGGGAATGTGTGGACCCTGTGGGTGGCCCGTGCTTGGATGCGGTGTCCGAGTACCTAGCCAGTCTCCACGCCCCCTCCTTCCCCCCCCCAGGTCGGTGAACATGGAGGCGATCAGAGAGTCCCATGCGCTTAGGCCCTGGCGCACTGATTGTGCGACCTCCCCAGCCTGCCTGGGTCCAATGTCCTGCCCATCCTCCCCCTCATCCTCATCGGAGGAGGTCTGGCGTTCCTCCTCCTCCAACACATCACCCCCCTCTGCTGCACAGTGTTGTGGAGTTCGCAGCCAGCCACCACAATGCAAGCGATCATCTTAGCATCATACTGGAAAGCCTTCCAGAACAGTCCAGGCACCTGAACCGCTTCTGCAGGAGGCTGAAGCACCGCTCGATCAGGCTCCTGGTCGCTCCTTGGGGTTCATTGTAGCAGGTCTCCGTGTCGGTCTGTGGCCTCCAGATAAGCCTCATCAGCCACAAATGCAGTGGATAACCCCAGTCCCCCAGGAACCACCTCCCCAACTGGGCGGCGGAGGGGGGGGGGGGGAGGGGAGGCATCTCAAGCATGTCAGGAATCATCGGGTGTGCCAGGATGAAGGCGTTGTGCGCACTAGGATGTTGATCAAGCAGGCGGCTTTATCCTGGATGGTGTTGGGCTTCTTGAGTGTGGATGAAGTTACCCTCAATTAGGTAAGTGGAGAGCATTCTATCTCACTCCTGACTTGTGCTTTGTAGATGGTGGACAGACTTTGGGGTGTCAGGAGATAAGTTGCTCACCTGAAAATTCCCAACCTCGGGCCTGCTCTTCTAACCACAGTATTTATATGGCGACTCCAGTTAGTTTCTGGTCAATGGTAGCCACTAGCAGAAGCAAATTTATTTTAAATTAAAGGATACTCTAAGCTGATAATCCCTCCTCACAGACTCCCCAACCATTTTGCATGTCGATTCTACTGATGCGACCATCAATTCACTCGAGACAAGAGTAGAAGTAAACCGTGACTTTAATCAACTTAGAACAGTGCCTGCCTGCGCCTGATCCAATACTGAGAACCACCTGCAGGTCGACTGCTCTTTACACCTTCCTTCAAGGGGAGGAGCCATGGGTGGAGCCCATACAGGCCCCAACATGTTCCCTTATGGATAATGCCATACAATGGCCCATAGGAGAAGCCCACAAGGGCAACAGCATAGCACAGATACAAATACAAGGGCAACAGCACAGATACAAATACAATGGTGGATTATTGGCATAATACATTCACCCCCTGTTAAAAAAAATGAAGCCTGGCGGGGGTGACGGGTTCATAAGTTCAGCTGGTCCGACACGCGGATTGTGCGCTGTGATCGCCAAAGCTCTGGCGTTGTTGCTGGCCCGGGTGTCGAACGCGTCCGTGCTGGCATCGGCAGTGGGGGCGCCGGTGCGGGTACAGATGTGGACTCCAGGAGTGTCTCTTCTGGAGCTTCATTCCTGTGGATCGGTCAAGGGGGGATGGCGGGCGGGAGGGAGCGCGGGACCCAAATAAGGGTAGGGCGCTGGTCATGGTAGGTTGGGTGGGATATGGTGGAGGGGCGGTGGTGTTGGTGGTGGAACCGGCGGGCGCCAGGTCCCGGAGGGAGATTGTATCTTGTCGGCCAGCGGGATATAAGCATGCTGGGGGTTGGAGTGTAGGAGCTGGACCCTCTCTACCAGAGGATCGGAATTATGGCTCCTGACGTGCTTTCTGAGTAGGACTGGCCCCGGTGTCTTCAGCCAGGATGGAAGCGAGGCCCCTGAGGTGGATCTCCTAGGGAAAACAAATAGGCGGTCATGAGGGGTCACGTTTGTGGCCGTGCAAAGTAGGGACCTAATAGAGTGGAGCGCATCGGGGAGGACCTCCTGCCAGTGGGAAACTGGGAGATTCCTGAACCACAGGGTCAGTAGGACGGTCTTCCAGATCGTCGCGTTCTCTCTCCACCTGCCCGTTTCCCCAGGATACCCTCACTGAGCAGGTACTGACGCAGTTCATCGCTCATGAACGACGAGCCCCGGTCACTGTGGACATAATTGAGGAAACCAAACAGGGTGAAGACGGTGGACGTGGTCATGTCGGGGCAAGGGATTGCAAAGGGGAAGCGGGAGAACTCATCAATAATATTGAGGAAATATGTATTGCGGTTATTGGAGGGGAGAGGCCCTTTGAAATCGATACTGAGGCACTCAAAGGGCTGGGATGCCTTTACCAGGTGGGCCTTATCTGGTCGATTGAAGTGCGGTTTACATTCCGCACAGATCTGGCAGTCCCTGGTCATGGCTTTGACCTCCTCGGTGGAATAGGGCAGGTTGCGGGCCTTGATATAGTGGATAGGCCGGGTGACCTCTGGGTGGCAGAGGTCACCGTGGATAGCCCGTAGTCGGTCATCTTGCGCTCTGCTGCATGTGCCACGGGACAGGACATCTGGGGACTCGTTGAGCTTCCCAGGATGATATACTATATCGTAATTATAGGTGGCGAGTTCGATCTTCCACCTCAAGATCTTATCGTTCTTGATTTTGCCCCGCTGCGTATTATCGAACATGGAGGCTACCGATCGGTTCCAGAATCTTCCGAGCGTCGAGCCAGCCGGGTTGAGGTTCGGCTCTGCAGTCCCACTCGCTGCCAATCCTCCCTCAGTCAACACCATCAAAACGCTCACTGACTTATCCAACTGCTGCCGAGTGCACCTTGCTGTGATTTTGAACTAAAAACTTAAATCGGGAAAAAAAACCAAAAAAAAAAATTGTTCGTTGGTCGGTGACGAGGGTAAACCTCCTACCAGCGAGGTAGTGCCTCCAGTGCCGTATAGCTTCCATGATGGCTTGTGCCTCCTTCTCGACTGAGGAGTGCCGAATTTCGGAGGTGGTGAGGGTGCGTGAGAAAAACGCTACCGGTCTGCCTGCTTGATTGAGGGTAGCGGCGAGAGCAACCTCTGATGCGTCGCTCTCCACCTGGAAGGGGACAGACTCATCCACCGCGCGCATCGTGGCTTTGGCGATGTCCGGCTTGATGCAGCTGAAGGCCTGGCGGGCCTCAGTTGCCAGTGGGAAGGTGGTGGCCTTGATTAGTGGGCGGGCTTTGTCCGTATAGTTGGGGACCCACTGGGCATAATATGAAAAGAACCCGAGGCACCTCTTCAGGACCTTGGGGCAGTGGGGGAGGGGAAGTTGCAGGAGGGGCGCATACGGTCAGGGCCGGGTCCTAGAACCCCGTTTTCCACGACGTAGCCGAGGATGGCTAGTCTGGTTGTGCGGAAATGCATTTCTCCTTGTTGTACATGAGGTTTAGGGTTTGGGCGGTTTGGAGAAATCTGTGGAGATTGGCGTCGTGGTCCTGCTGATCATGGCCGCAGATGGTGACATTGTCCAAGTACGGAAATGTGGCCTGCAGCCCGTACTGCTCCACCATTCGGTCCATTGTTCTTTGGAACACTGAAACCCCGTTCGTGACTCCAAAGGAGACCAAGAGGAAGTGGAAGAGGCGGCCATCTGCCTCAAAAGCCGTGTAGTGGCGGTCCTCCGGGCGGATTGGGGGCTGGTGGTATGCTGACTTCAGATCCACCGTGGAGAACACCCGGTAGTGTGCGACCTGGTTAACCATGTCTGCGATCCGGGGAAGGGGGTACGCATCAAGGTGCATGTACCGGTTTATGGTTTGGCTGTAATCTACAACCATCCGGTTCTTTCCCCCGGTCCTGACGACCACCACCTGAGCTCTCCCGGGGCTATTGCTGGCCTCGATGATCCCCTCCCGCAAGAGTCGCTGGACCTCGGACCTGATAAAAGTCCTGTCCTGAATGCTATACCGCCTGCTTCTGGTAGCGACTGGTTTGCAGTCAGCGGTGAGGTTTGCGAAGAGTGGGGGAGAGTCTACTTTTAGGGTCGCGAGGCTGCATATGGTGAGTGGGGGTAGGGGCCCCCTGAACATCAGGGTTAGGATCCTGAGGTTGCATTGGAAATCTAGTCCCAATAGGAGAGGAGCGCTGAGGTCTGGGAGCACATATAATTTAAAATTGGCGTACTCAGCACCCTGTATTGCTAAGGTTGCGGTAGTGCACCCTTGGATTTGCACCAAGTGCGACCCAAAGGCGAGGGAGATGGTTTGGTGAGCCGGGTAAATTGTGAGCAAGCAGCGTCTTACCATGTCCGTGTGAATGAAGCTCTCTGTGCTCCCGGAAAGTCGAAAAGGCAAGGCATCTCGTGCCCGTTTACCCGGACGGTCATCATAGAGCTCCGGAAGTGCTTGGGTCACGACTGGTCCAGGGTGACCGCGCTGAGTTGCGGGTAGCCGGCGTGTTCGGAAGTGCTGGGGCGGCATGGCAATGGCTGCCCTTGTTGATCGTAGGCGTCGAGCGGCATAGCAGATGGCGGCCAAGATGGCGGCCAAGATGGCGTCCCCCGCTGGTCGAGCGTGGCGGGCGGTGAGGAAGATGGCGTCCAAGATGGCGGCCCCCATGGATCGCACATGGCCGGCCACGTGAGGGAGGATGGCCAAGATGGCGGCCCCCGTGAGTCGCACGTGCTGTGAGGGCTGAAAGATGGCTTCCCCCACGGATAGCACGAGGCTGATGATGAGTCTGCAGGGGGTGGAGTCGGCAGACACGCTGCCACACTGCGGGATCTGCGGGCCTGTGAGTCTGAGGATCGGGCCTGTGAGTTAGAGTTCTTGGACCTGGCCAGGCAAACTTTGCCGAAATGTCCTTTTCTCCTGCAGCTGCTGCAGTTCGCGTTACGGGCTGGGCAGTGCTGCCGGGGGTGTTGGGACTGGCCGCAGAAATAGCAGGGTAGCCCCCATGATGGGCGCGCGGCCGCGCGGCACAGGCCTGGGGTAGTCTTTGGTCGGGGGTCCACGAGGGGGTCGTGTGGTCAGTCAGGAATGCGTTAAGGCTCTGGAACGCTACTTCCAGCGAGGAGGCTAACTTTACCGTCTGATCCAGGTCCAGGGCCCCCTTTTCGAGTAGGCGCTGTCTCACCTAATTGGACAGGACTCCCGCCACTTAGACATCTCGGACGGCGAGTTTCACATGTTGAGTGGCCGTAACGGCCTGGTAGTTGCAGCTGTGTGCGAGGACTTTGAGGCCGCGTAGGTAGTCTTCTAGCGATTCCCCGGGATGCTGACGGCGAGTGGTAAGGATGTGTCGCGCGTCCCGGGGAATCGTTCACGGGCCGTACATAGAGGCGTTCGAGCATCGTGAGGGCGTCTGCGTAGGAGGAGGCCTCGTCGAGTTGAACAGAGATTCGATGACTCACCCGTGCGTGGAGGAGGCTCAGCTTCTGTTCGTCAGTGACGGAAGGCATGGAGAAGGCTGCAAGATAGGCCTTGAAGCAGCGGAGCCAGTGCGAAAACATTTATTTCGCCTCCGCGGCCTGCGGATCGAGTTCCAGTCGGTCAGGTTTGAGGGCCGATTCCATAGTTGCGTTTCAGTTGATTAAATTGATGCGACCATCAATTCACTCGAGACATGAGTAGAAGTAAACCGTGGCTTTAATCAACTTAGAACAGTGCCTGCCTGCGACTGAACCAATACTGAGAACCGCCTACAGGTCGACTGCTCTTTATACCTCCCTTCAAGGGGAGGAGCCATGGGCGGAGCCCATACATGCCCCAACATGATCCCCTATGGATAATGCCATAAAATGGCCTTTAGGAGAAGCCCACAAGGGCAACAGCATAGCACAGATACAAATACAAGGGCAACAGCACAGATACAAATACAATGGTGGATTATTGGCATAATACATTCACCACATCTACCAAAACCTTTCATAATATTACAACATTCTCTGCTCTGATGGAAATAATCTCAGTATCGGGTGTGCCCAGTGATTGAAGAGCTAAGATTACCATCATTCGCTGAACAGAGATTTTGGGAGAATGAACGGAAGATGGCCTAAATCTTCCTGTCCCACCTGCCGGGTCTTTCGACCTCGGGTGGGAACGGGAAAATCCGGCCCTTAGGAGTTAACCACTGATACACAGAAGACTGATTTTCCCACATCCTTCCGTGCCCCCAGAGATAAGTAGGTTTAATTAGGGGAAGCATCTGTCCTTCTAGATATGCCAACAAATGCAGAAACCTGAAAAAATCAAGTTGGCTGAATACTTGGAATCTAGAAGCAGTGTCTGAACATGGACATACTGATGATATTGAAATATTCAAGGAATGTCCTGGGTATATGTTTGAAACAACATTTGTTTGAAACCAAATTTGCTTGGAACATGGAATTTTGAAGTGAAAGAGGAGTGGGGATAATGACATCCTTTCCATTTTATATAATTTCAAAGTGTAATGCAGCATTTTTCATTTAGGCACACGAAAGGGAGAAATGTAGGAAAGAGACGGGGTTGAAAGGAGGTCGAAGCAAGAGTTAGGTCACCCAGCGCTTTGAGCAGACTCTCCCATTCAGGAGGATTATGACTGATCTGCTCCCTCAACACCACCTCCCTGAACCATATCGTTTAATTCCCTCAGTACCCAAAGATTAGTCGATCATTTCTTTGAATATACTCAAAGACTGCGCATTCACAGCTCTCTGGGATGGAGAATTCCAAAGATAACTAACCCTTTTAATGAAGACTCTGGACGCAGTCCTAAGTAGCGAACCCCTTTTTCTGAGAGGGTAACTCTGAGTTCTAAACTTTGATTTGATTTGATTTATTATTGTCACATGTATTAGTATACAGTGAAAAGTTTCTTGCATGCTATACAGATAACGCATACCGTACATCAGGAAGGAAGGAGAGAGTGAGAATCTAACGTTACAGTCATAGGTAGGGTGTAGAGAAAAGATCAACTTAATACGAGGTAGGTCCATTCAAAAGTCTGATGACAGCAGGGAAGAAGCTGGGCAGGATTCTCCACCCTGCCACGCCACTTCTCTGCCCTGACCCGCCGGCGGGATTCTCCGTTATGCCGGCCGGTCAATGGGGTTTCCCATTGTTTCTTTTTTCTTTTAAATTTAGAGTATCCAATTTGTTTTTTCCAATTAAGGGGCAATTTAGCGTGGCCAATCCACCTAACCTGCACATCTTTGGGTTGTGGGGGTGAAACCCATGCAAACACAGGGAGAATGTGTAAACTCCGCACGGACAGTGACCCAGAGCTGGGATTGGAACCCGGGTCCTCAGCGCCGTAGGCAGCAATGCTAACCACTGTGCCACCGTGCCGCCCGGGTTTCCCATTGTTGGGCAGTCCCGCGCCGCCGGGGAACCTCCGGGCACCGGCAAATTAGGGTTAGAGAAATTAGAGAAATCCGCCGGCAGAGAATCCAGCTCGCTGTGCTTCAGTCCGTTGGTACGTGACCTCAAACTTTTGTATCTTTTTCCTGGTGGAAGAAGGTGGAAGAGAGTGTGTCCGGGGTGGGTGGGGTCCTTAATTATGCTGGCTGCCTTTCTGAGGCAGCGGGAATTATAGAGAGTCAATGGATGGGAGGCTGGTTTGCGTGATGGATTGAGCTGCATTCACAACCTTTTGTAGTTTCCTGCGGTCTTGGGCAGAGCAGGCTCCATACCAAGCTGTGATACAACCAGAAAGAATGCTTTCTATGGTGCATCTGTAGAAGTTGGTGAGGGTCCTAGCTGACATGCCAAATTTCCTTGGTCTTCTGAGAAAGTAGAGACATTGGTGCCGTTCTTAACTATAGTGTCGGCATGGGGGGACCAGGACAGGCTGTTGGTGATCTGTTCACCTAAAAACTTGAAGCTCTCCACCCTTTATACTTCGTTCCCATTGATGTAGACAGGGGCATGTTCTCCACTGCGCTTCCTGACGTAAGTCGATGACAGTCTCCTTAGTTTTGTTGACATTGAGGGAGAGATTATTGTCATTGCACCAGTTCACCAGATTCTCTATCTCATTCCTGTACTTTGTCTCGTCATTGTTTGAAATCCGACCCACTACTGTGGTGTCATCAGCAAATTTGAAAATCGAGTTGGAGGGGAATTTAGCCACACAGTCGTAGGTGTATAAGGAGTATAGTAGGGGGCTGAGGACACAGACTTGTGGGGCACCAATGTTGAGGATGATCGTGGAGGAGGTTTTGTTGCCTATCCTTACTGATTGTGGTCTGTGGGTTAGGATGTTCAAGATCCAGTCACAGAGGGAGGAGCTGAGGCCCAGGCCACGGAGTTTGGAGAGGAGTTTCGTAGGAATAATAGTGTTGAAGGCTGAGCTATAGTCAATAAATAGGAGTCTGACAAGGTGTCTTTGTTATCTAGGTGTTCCAGTGTTGAGTACAGGGCCAGAGAGATGGCCTCTGCTGTGGATCTGTTACAGCGGTAGACGAACTGTAGTAGATCACGGCAATCTGGGATGCTGGAGTTGATTTGTGCCATGACTAACCTTTCGAAGCACTTTATAATGATGGATGTCAGAGCCGCTGGACGATAGTCATTAAGGCACACTGCCTGGCTTTTCTTTGGTACAGGAATGATGGTCGTCTTCTTGAAGCAGATAGGGACCTCAGATTGTTGTCAAGAGAGGTTGAAGATGTCTGCGAATACCCCTGCCAGCTGATCCACGCAAGACCTGAGTGCACGTCCGGGTACCCCATCTGGGTCAGTGGCTTTCAGTGGGTTGACCTAACATCTGCTCTAACATCTGCAATGGTGACCTCAGATACAAGTTCATCTGAGGCTTCCAGGATAGAGAGCGTGCTCTTGCTGACCTCTTGCTCAAAGTGGGCATAGAATGCGTTGAGCTCATCAGGGAGGGGTGCGTTGGAGCCGATGATTTCACATGCCTTCATCTTGCAGCCCGTTATGTCTTGTAGACCTTGCCATAGACGGCGGGGATCCGTGTGGCTAGCCTGGGATTCGAGCGTGGTCCGGTACTGACTTTTGGCATCATTAATGGATTTCCTTCGATCATATCTGGCTTTCTTGTAGAGGTGAGGGTTGCCTGACTTGAATGCCTCAGACCTAGACTTCAGCAAGCAGTGGATATCCCTGTTCATCCAGGGTTCTCCGTTTGGGAAACACGATGATTTGCTTCTTTGGCACACAGTCTTCTACACACTTACTAATGAAGTTGATTACTATAGTGGCGTACTCGTTCAGGCTGGTCGCAGAGTTTTTAAATACTGACCAGTCTACTGACTCTAAGCAGTCCCGTAGGAGACCATCCCATTCCTCAGACCAACATTGCATGACTTTCTTTGACGGATTCTCCCACTTCAGTTTTTGCTTATAAGCCGGGAGCAGGAGCACAGCCTTGTGGTCAGATTTACCAAAGTGTGGGCGAGCGATAGAGCGATACCACCAACATGTCACCCGTTCCACTAGAGCCCCAAACATCCTGGACCACTGCTACACAAATATCAAACATGCCTACCGCTCTATCGCCGTCTATGGCAAGGTCTACAAGACATAATGGGCTGCAAGATGAAGGCATGTGAAATCATCGGCTCCAACGCACCCCTCCCTGATGAGCTCAACGCATTCTATGCCCACTTTGAGCAAGAGGTCAGCAAGAGCACGCTCTCTATCCTGGAAGCCACGGATGAACTTGTATCTGAGGTCACCATTGCAGATGTTAGAGCAGATGTTAGGTCAACCCACTGAAAGCCACTGACCCAGATGGGGTACCCGGACGTGCACTCAGGTCTTGCGTGGATCAGCTGGCGGGGATATTCGCAGACATCTTCAACCTCTCTTGACAACAATCTGAGGTCCCTATCTGCTTCAAGAAGACAACCATCATCCCTGTACCAAAGAAAAGCCAGGCAGTGTGCCTTAATGAGCGATAGAGCGGTAGGCATGTTTGATATTTGTGTAGCAGTGGTCCAGGATGTTTGGGGCTCTAGTGGAACGGGTGACGTGTTGGTGGTAATAAGCTCTTGGGCTTGGCCTGATTAAAGTCCCCGTCCACAATGAACAAGGCCTCAGGATGTTTCGTTTCAAGGCTATTTGTGGTGGTGTATATTTCGTCCAGCGCTATTTTCACATCCGCATGGGGTGGGATGTAAACTACCGTCAGGATAACAGAGCTGAACTCCCGCAGAAGGTAGTAGGGGCGGTATTTTAGCGTCCGGTATTGTGGGTCCAGGGAGCAGAAACCCGCCAGTGTTGTTACAGCTAGGCAGCAGGAGGTGTTAATTAGGAGGCAGACCCCACCTCTCCTAGCCTTACCTGAGTCCATTCGATGGATTGAGAAGCCTTCTGGTTGTAGGGCACAGTCCGGTCAAGCAGGAATGAGCCATGTCTCCATGAAACAGAGCACACAGCAGTCCTCAGTTCTCTTTGAAAAGTGAATCTGGCTTTAAGTTTGTCTAGCTTGTTTTCCAGAGATTGAACATTTGCTAGGAGTAAGCTAGGCAGAGGGGCTTTGGGGTCGCGTTGTTTCACTCTCACCTGCAGGCCTGCACGTTTTCCACGCTTCCTAGAGTGACGGCTTCTTTTCAAGCTTGGGAGACGGTGAGAGTATGCGGTTTTAAGGGTCTAGTTGTATCCAATGAGGTTCTTCACTCTGGTCGGTGTGTGGATGGAGGATTTGTTGCCTTGTGGTTCCTGCGTCGGTAGATCGGTCTGCGCGGTCGAGCGTTCTGTGTTATTGTCGGGCGGCGGTTTGGCTTCACAGGCCAGTGGATGTCCAGACCACTCTCCGGCGTGGATGGATCGAAGGCCGGTGAGTGGATGACGTCTCTGGGGCCAGGGTTGCGGATGAGGCGATGGCCAGGTCTGTGTGTTGGGGTCCGCAGGGTCCTTTCCAGATTGCGGTCTTCCTTTAGAGGACAGAGGATCTCTAGACCTGCAAGTAAATTTCCAAGAGCAGCATTAGTGATTGTTAGGCTGTGGGAGTTGATTTTTAGGAGTGTGGGGCGACTGTAGAGGGGGGGAGTGGAGGGAGTGCTTGGGGCCTGCAGGTGGTCACAGCTCTCTGGGTCAGAGGGGTTGGAAGCTGCGGGGGAGAGGGCTCCTTCCACTGGGATGCTTGTCTGGTCGTTGGAGGGCAGCAGAGTGAAGGTCCCAGCTTCTGTGGTGTTTTCCGTGTCTCCTTCCAGAGATAAAATCTCCCAGAATCTACCCTATCAAATCCCTTTTCATGTGGGTGGCACGGTAGCACAGTGGGTAGCACTGTGGTTTCACAGCTCCAGGGTCCCAGGTTCAATTTCCGGCTTGGGTCACTGTCTGTGTAGAATCTGCACGTTCTCCCAGTGTCTGTGTGGATTTCCTCCGGGTGCTCCGGTTCCCTCCCACAAGTCCCGAACGACGTGCCTGTCAGGTGAATTGGACATTCTGACTTCTCCCTCTGTGTACCCATGCAGGTGCCGGAATGTGGGGACGAGGGGTTTTTCACAGGAACTTCACTGCAGTGTTAACGTAAGCCTACTTGTGATAATAATAAGATTATTATTATCTCCACCTCGTCACCATTGATGCAGACTGGGGTGTGTACAATACTTTGCTTCCTGAAGTGAATGACCAGCTCTATAGTTTAGCTGACATGGAGGGAAAGATTGTTTTTGTTACACCACTCCACTAGGTTCTCTATCTCTCTCCTGTATTCTGACTCATCGTTTTTCGAGATCCGACCCACTACGGCCATGTCATCAGCAAACGTTGGAGTTAGAGACAAATTTTGCCAAGCAATCGTGTGTGTACAGGGAGTATAGTAGAGGGCTAAGTCCGCGGGGCCCCGGTATTGAGGACTATCATGGAGGAGGTGCTGTTGTTTATCCTTACTGATTGTGGTCTGTGGGTCAGGAAGTCAAAGATCCAGTTGAAGAGTGAGGAGCCAAGTCCCAAGTTTTGGAGCTTTGATATGACCGTGGCTGGGATTATGGTGTTGAAGACAGAGCTGTGAGTGTAGGGCTAGGGAGATGGTATCTGCTGCGTACCAGTTGCTGTGGTATGCGAATTACAGTGGATCAAGGCATTCAGTGATTATGGAGTTTATGCATCTCATGACTAAACTCTCGAAGCACTTCATAATGATAGATGTCAAGGCCACCGGATGGTAGACGTTGAGGCACGAGCCTGGTTCTTCTTTGGCACCGGTATGTTGGTGGTCTTCTTGAAGCAGGTGGGAACCTCGGAACCGAGTAGGGAGAGGTTGAAGATGGCCGCAAACTCATCCGGCAGTTGGTCCACGCAGGATCTGAGTGCACGACCAGGGACCCCGTCAGAACCCGTCACTTTCTGAGAGTTCACTTTCAAGAAGGCTGATTTGACTTCGGAAGGTGTGCCGGTGGGTATGGGTGTATCCGAGACTGCTGGGGCAGTTAACAACGGTTTGATGGCTTCTGCTCGAACCGAGCATAGAATGCATTGAGTTCATCGGGAAGGAATGTGCTGCTGCCGGTGATTGTACTCGTCTTTGCTTTGTAGCCCGGTTTGGTGTTGCTCTTGTCAACTCACACACCCATGATCAAGTAGTGTCAGTCAAGCCTTCATGGGAACGAGATGGACTCTCCCGACTACCCTTACCAAATGGTTTGTCGATAAGCAGTTCGTGAGGAAACATATTCTACTTTGTGAAAGTAGATAAACTCCTGTAACCATAGGACAGGTGAAGAAGCATATCAGGTGATCCCATCATGATGCTTTGAGGCAAGACTTCAGGAGCAAACCCTGAGTTAAAGCCATATTCCACTCGAAGACGTGAGTTAGCTGACAGGCAGGATGCCTTCTCTGGGGAATGAGAGTTATCACCACCATTATTAAGAAAACATGTATTAAACCAATTACATGAAGGCCACTCTGGTATTCCAAGGATTAAGGAGCTGTTTTTGGTGGCCAGGGCTAGGTACCAAAATTAAGGAGAAGGTGGGAATATGTTTGTCTTGTGCAAGCGTGCGGAAGCTGCAACCAATATCCCCGTTACACCCATGGGAATGGCCAGAAGAAGTCTGACAACGGGGACATGTTGGGCGCGATTCAACCAAAACATTTCAAAGTGTCATTTTGGGCGTGTTTGCCGGGGTGTTTCCCGTCAGCTTTTTGGGTGACATCCCACACCTAGGACACAATTTAACGGGAAAGTTTCTAACGGCTCAATTCTTCCGCCCCGCCCACCGCAAGATCGCCACTAGTGGGACGCAGAGCATGTAAAAGGTCCATTGACATTGGGGGGGACTTTCCGGTCACCAGGCAGGTGCGGACTCAGAATCCCACCCTAAGTGTCATTTTGGTGCTTTTTCAGGGAGTATCCCGCCGGCTCTGCCGGCGAGTTCCCCACCGCTATCTAACAACACTAGTCACCTTTTTGGCTCAAGGGGAGTTTCTCACTGGTTTAGCCCACAGAATATTTTCATCACTGGAGAGCTGAACTCAGAGATAGGGCCGCCATTTTGAAAGGGTGCCTGATCTCTAAATGAGCATCCCTCATCCATGGGCAATGTCACCTCCCGCACACATGGGCACCCCCCCCCCCCCCCCCAAGTGAGGGTGAGCTCTCACCCATCAACCCCCCAACCACCCAGTGGCCTCTTATTACCTGCCCTGCACCGCCACCCTTCACACCCTCCCCACCTTCCTTTTACGGGAATGGACCCCTCAGGCCCTGACCCTTGGCAGTACTATCCTGGCACCTAGGCACCCTTTCATTGCCATCCTGGCCCCCAGGGTGGCAGTTCCATGGCTTGAGCTGGCATTGCCAAGGTGCCTGTGTTCCAGGGGGAGGTCCAAGGTGCCACCATGCCCTATCCCTTTCCGCCCAGGGATCTCCGATGGCCTGAGAGTCCCCCCCGGATGCCGTTCCACCTGGTCCAAATTTGTGTGGACCGACCTGGGAAGGCCGGTAGATCCCTGGAGGCCGGTAGTATGTTTAAGTAGGTTGAAGGCCTACTTAAGCGAGCGCTGCTTGATCCTGCCCATTGTGGGTGGGTTCCTGATACAATGCCTGGTGGGACATGGGTAGATCCCGCGAGGCGCCGTGGCTGTTGGGATGACCGAGGGAGGCTTCACCCGGGATCCACTGGCCACGTTGCACTCCGACCGGGATGTGCTGTTGCCAGTTGATCATGGCCCTAGTCATTTTTTTTGTGTCCTTGGGGAACTTTTCTGCTGCCTAGCTAACACTTAGGAATTTTTTTCTGCAGCGGGGAGCTGAACTCACTGGAGAGACCAACTACTCAGAGATTAGGGCACCATTTTGAAAGGGAGCTCTGATCACTAAGTGCGCTTGAGGTTCCCCCACACCCCCACCCACCAACAATGCCACCCCCGCAGACATGGCCATTATACTCCCCCTAAGTGAGGACATCCTGCCATGAGATCACTGAGGGTCCCTCCTTCAGACCTCCCACCCTCCTTTTCGCTCCCCCATTCACCCCCAATCTTTATGAGGTCATTCACACGCCCCCTTGATCCCCCCACTTTTCAACACCCCCCCACACCCTCTTTCATGGGCATGGTCCCCTCTCAGGCCCTGACCCTTGGCAGCCTGACAGTGCCCCTGGCAGCCTGGCATTGCCACCCAGGCACCCTGCCATGGTAGCACTGGCACGGTGCCTGGGTGGAAGTGAGAAGGTGCCAGGCTGGCAGTGCCAAGGTGCCCAGTACTAAATGGCACTCTGGTGAGGTCTCCCAGGTGTGACCGGTGAATCCTGAGTCCCAGGTGAATCCGGCAAATGCAGATTAAAATGAGCCACGTCTGAACTCACGCAGCAAGAGAACGATCCGGATTGTAACATCTCGAGAGACTCCGTTAAATATTGTGAGACGTTTCATATATCACAAATTTCGTGAGAGGCCTCTCGCGAGATTTAACGGCCTCATCTCGACATCAAGTCGGTCGCGACGAGGCTGTTGAATCGCGCTCGTTGAATCTGCCTGACTGTTTGAAGGGGGCATGTTTCTCTTCCTAGTCGGTGCTCACTCGAAATGGCCTGAAGTTGTCACCAAGAAGTCAACGTCTTGGGTGAAATCTTCAGCAGATTCAGTTACCCTAAACAACTGGCAGCTGATTATGGATCATCTGTCAAAAGTTCATTAAGTACTTGAAGGAGAATGGAATTCAACAGATCCAGTCCGCTCATTATCACACTGTGGCAAATGGGCTGGTACAGGCGATGAAACATTCATTAACTGTAGCCAGAGAACAAGGTTCATTCTCTAAATGTTTGAGCCAATTCCTGCTCACATACAGGAATACTGCGCACTCAGCAACCCAAGTTTCTCTGGCATTGCTGATGGTTAAACGTCAACTACGCACAGCATTCGATTTGCTAATACCACCCAAGACAAAATAAATTGTTGAGAAAAAGCAGCAGGATCAGGTCATATGGCAGGAGAACAAGGCAAAACGTCATGGGTGGGATTCCCCATTCCGGTGCACCAGTTTCCTGGTGCGGCCGCTCCCACCGGCAACAGGATTCTCCGTTCCACCAGCCGGCCAATTGGGTTTCCCATTGTGGACAGCCCCACGCCATCGGGAAATCCCCAGGTGTGGATGCGCTGCCGGCGCAGCGGAGAATCCCGCGAGCAGAGAATCCAGCTCCATGTTTTTCGCCAGCACCAAGACGTTCTGGCAAGGAACTATACCACAAGTGAAAGGTGGATACCGGCCACCATCTTAGCACAAACAGGACCGGACTCCTACACCGCACAAACCTGAGACGAGGTCATATGGAGGAGACACACAGATCAACTTTTGATGATAAGAACTAATTCGCCAGTCCAAATCCAGCTGTGCCAAGAGACGACATGGAACTTCCCGAGAACCTAACACTAATCAAACCAATCAGGGGAAACAGCACCTCAGCTGTGTATCAAATACCAAGTCAACCTCAGATCACAACATCAAGTCAGGTTAAGGTAACCACTGACGACGCTCACACCAAGCCAAAGACACAGAGGTTGCAGCAAGTACTGAAAAACAGATGCTGAGGTTTGCCGACAACCACATGGAGAACAATGACCTTCGGAACGTCTGTCGTATTGACTGTTGTTGCTGATTGATTGTTAATGTTATACTGTTTATTGTGTCCGGGACTTTTAAATTAAAGGGTGAGGAAATGTTGTGTATTCATAGTGTTTTTAGTGTTTCCTCACAAGCAGCCTTGGAGCTCAAAAGGGGCACTTTAAGAGAACGATTGTGTGATGTCATTGGCTGCTTGCGCAGGCAAATGTGCAGTCTAATGTCGCAGCCTGTAGTGAAGCTCTACATTTTTGATTGAACCTCCAAGGCCTGCAAATTCAACCCTGAATCCACCACAGATCTCAGGCAGGGAAGGGGAGAATCTCCAGCAGAAGCTCTCTTTTCTCTGGGATTACCCTCCCCTTATGGCCCGGTGACTTCCTGGCCTCCTTCACCCCTCCCCGACCTATCCCCCAAAACCCCTTAGCAATCTCCCAAACCTTCACTACCCTTTCCACCGTGGAACCCCTGGCATTTATCTGGGCCTCCAGTTCCCAGGACTTAGGCTCTGGCAGCTCCATGCAGTGCCTCTTCCAACCACTCAGTCACTGTTGCTGGATGGACCAGAGATCTGCCAGACAATTTTATTGACCAGCAGCTCTCCAAGCCAGGACTTGCTCCCAACTGAGGGGTGGAAGTCCTGCCTTATGCCTATCAATGCTCATTAAAATGGCTATGGGGCTGTTGGAATTGGTGGGGATGAGTTCCCTGCTCATTCTTTGGATGGCGAGGACTCATCCTAAAAATGCAGGCCTATGTTTCAATGAGATCACCTCTGATTTTTCGAAACTCCAGAGACTTATAGGGTAGAATTTTAAGGATGGCGAGACTGTTGCGCTCCTGTGAGTTGGGGGCGTAACACGCTCCTACTGACTTCCAGAATCCCTCTGCCATTTCACGCTCAATTGAACATTGTTTGGCAGTAGGAAAGACTTCTGTCCACCCTTGGAAGAACGTCCTGATAATTGGCCGATAGCTCTCCAACTCCTCCAGGTACAGTGCTGCAGTGGCTAGAAGAGGTACTGCAGTGGTCTGCCTGGAACTAAGTATCGGGGCCATTCCCAAGGTACGTACGTCCTGGGGGTGGGATGGTTGGAGGTGCCCTGGCGAGTCAGGACGGGGTGCGGTCCCAATGCTTTCGGGGGGGAGGGAGGGGGGGGGGGGAGTAGGCCAGGGGGTGAGGGAGGGCTGGAGCTCCCAGATTCTGGAGGGAAGGGTGCCCAAAATGCATACCGAGATGGAAACTAGTTTGGAAAACAGATTGTCAATCTGCTCATTCTGCCAGTGTGACAACCCAAAACGCATACGGGCAGTATAATATTCCAGGCAATAGGTAGGTCAGATAATCCCTTCAATTGGCCCATTAACTGTGGGCGGGTGCACTTCCCATCCATGCCTGTGCCCGCCGACCAAAATAGTGCACGAGTGCAGGATGACATCAGGATGTGCGCCCAACGTCATTACGTGCTGTTTTACCCGCTTCCAGATCAGGTGCGTGCTCGCCCGGAAAACCCAAAAATTCTGCCCATAGACCGGGCCCACTCAATCTCACTTTATTGGACAATCTCCTCAACCCAAGAATCAATCCAGTAAACCTACATAGCACCTCCTCTAAGGTCAGTATATTGTTCTCTAGGTGAGGGACGAAAACATGACCTGTACTCCAGGTGCACTCCTATATGATTCCAGTCCAGTATAATTTCATCACTTGGTAATAAACACCAACATCCCACTTGTTTTCCTAATTTCTTGCTTTACCTGCATGTTAACTTCCATTGATTTGGGTATAAGGATACCCAGGTCCCTTAATTTGAATACCCTTGTTACATTCCATCCCCTCATCAAAGTCATTGATGTGGTTTATCTACAGCACTGTAGCACAGTGGTTAGCCAGTTGCTTCACAGCTCCAGGGTCCCAGGTTCGATTCCCGGCTTGGGGTCACTGTCTGTGCAGAGTTTGCATGTTCTCCCCGTATCTGTGTGGGTTTCCTCCGGGTGCTCTGGTTTCCTCCCATAGTCCAAAGATGTGCAAGTTAGGTGGATTGGCCATGATAAATAGCCCTTAGTGTCCAAAAAGGTTAAATGGGGTTACTGGGGATAGGGTGGAGGCATGGGCTTGAGTAGGGTGCTCTTTCCAAGAGCTGGTGCAGACTTGATGGGCCAAATGACCTCCTTCTGCACTGTAAATTCTATGATCTATGATATAGCTGAGGGCCAGGCACTGATTCTTTGTGATGCACCACTCGTTGCACCCTGCAACCTGAAAATTATCAGTTTTCCAACTCTTTGTTTTCTGTCTGTTAACTAATTTATATAAATTATCCCCAATTCATCCTGATAGTAAAACCACACTGATTATACTTTTCAATTACCAACAGGCCTGAATGCTTCACCCGTGTGACACGTGCACTCGGCAAGTCCAGAAACAGGCATGATACATGCTCCAGGCTCCAGTAGGCCCTGGGGTGCGGTTTCACTCTAGCTGGCTCATTAACGTATGAAATGCGCACTGTGAAAGGCTGAGCACTGCTCGGAGGGCAGGAAGCGGGCGGGCACCGAGAAAAGGGAGGGTGGGGGGGAGCAGGTTGGCTTTCCCAATGTGCTCCCTCAGTGGGACAGTCGCTGCAGAGTTGTCTCAGGGAATTGCTGACCCGTGGAAAATAAATATTGATGGAGAAACTATGCCAAGAGTGTCTGAGCGGCACAGTCATACACAGACCTCAGACACAAATGCTAATTTTATTTGTGACCTG
Source organism: Scyliorhinus canicula (assembly GCF_902713615.1). Lineage (NCBI taxonomy): Eukaryota > Metazoa > Chordata > Chondrichthyes > Carcharhiniformes > Scyliorhinidae > Scyliorhinus > Scyliorhinus canicula. Next base: position 58,383,348 of record NC_052147.1, read on the forward strand.
ACCTTTCAGCCCACCCTGGATCGAAGATGCAGCTCAAACGTAAAGGCCTGCCTGCCAAACATAAAGTCAGACGGGCAACGAAAAATCCCGGTCAATTGGTGGTTAATTAATTTAAATTGATTTCTTAATTGTTAACGGGCAGGCATCCGACTCCCACGCATGCCCACCAACCGAAATATCGCACAAGTGCGCGATAGCATTGGGACACACGCCAATGTCCTCCCATGTGGTTTCATGCACTCAGATACATGCCCAAACTCTGGACGTAAAATTCTGGCCGTAGGTCAGAGTTTGCTTTAAAAAGATATGGGTGTGACTTACTGGCCGTGTCCTGCCGGAATCAGGACGGGATACAGCCGGTAGATCCCATTGGAGGTCTCGTCCAGGATCCCCGACGGTCGTTGCACCCCGCATGATCTAATGAGATCTTGCGAGACGTTGCAATCTGGATCCCGCTCACAATGGGCAGGATCCAGACTTGTCTAGACAAGTGAACTTAACAGCCAACGTAACTATATCTACGCTGGATCTAACTGGCCCCCAGGATCTACCGCCCTTGCCAAGGAGACCCCAGCTAGGTGTCATTTAGCACTTGTTCCCACAAACGGGGACCAGGTGGAACAGCATTTGGGATGGTCTCTTAGGTAAAAGGTGGCTGCCAGGTGGTTGGCCTCTGGGCAGGGGCACTGCCAGAGTGCCAGGCTGGCAGTGTCAAGGTGCCGAGGTGGCATTTTGCATGCGCTGGGGATCGCACCGGGGGATGCCCTGTCCGTATGCGGGGGGGGGTTCTAACACCCCGAACAGGTGACCCGGTGCTTTGGAGTGGTCGGGGTTCACGCGGAGGATCGGGAGATCGGTGCGCTATTTTTAAATGGCGCCCCAATCGCTTCAAGAAATGCAGCCTCGGCGGAGTGTTCCCCACTGAGGCCCAAAAAAAATAACATATCATTCTATAGCAGTGTCATTCCCGGCGCTCGCTAATCCCACCCAGAAGGGGACTCTGCTTATTCTTTTGTTAGATCGCGCCCTATGTATTTGTTACCGAATGAAATCAACTAGTGTTGCCCATGCAATTTTATCCTTGATATACTGTTGTTGTCGAACATTTTCCCTGTGCTAGACTACAGATTTATGTACACTTAAAAGGTCTAACTGCAAATAAACAATCTTCCCAAATAGATCAGCCTCATTCACTCGGCTTCTGATAATCTCTTTGGTCCAGCTAATACCTTGTATGCCTGTGCGGAACTGAACAGATGGATGACAAAAGGCAGAACTAACAGCCAATTGAAGTCAGATGTCTCTGAAATGAACTGTAAGAGGGGCTTACTTTTAACATTAAAACACTGCAAAACGTGGTAACACACAGTCAGGATGGTTCCCAAAGAGATACATTTACAAAGCCTTGCGCTGGGGAGACTTATTTAGTCTCCTGAGATATATGTCATCTTGTTGTTCACCAATGAGATCCCTGCGTTTCCAAACTATATGTGTATAATTATCTTCCCTGATACCTGAGACAGTTTGCAACAGTCTTCTTATTATTGAACAATCGAAACTACGCCCAAAGGCAAGATTTAATACTCGAATACAGGTGGCTGCCCTTTGCAGCCTTTGGAAAACAGAGGTCTAGAGAGTTTCAACTTTTAGACAAATAAATTATTTTATTCCTTTCCCTCTTTGCAAGAGAGGACAACTTTATGTTGTATAAAACGGGGCCAGCAGTGCAGCAGGCTCCCATTTACATATATAAATATATAATATATACTCCTACAGAGCTAAGGATTAAGCAAAAAGACCAATCAAATATATTTCAAGGAAGCTGGTTCCAATTTGAAGTGTCTGAGTCCTGGCAAGTTATGCATGTGTCATGGATTCTCACTGAGCTTGATCAGATAAAGTGCAATTTGTCTAAGTGTGCATTGCATACACACACTCCAGAAATCTATGCCCTTAACTACTGGTATGCAGGCCTAGTGATTGTTACATTTGCTGATAGCTTCTCTAACCTCTTTTGATCTTATGGCCTCTGCTCAGGAAATTGCATTCTATTTGCCAATGCTTTCAGATAAATTAAGCAGAGTGGGAGCTGTGCATTGTCACCTATTTTGCACTTATTGCTTAAGATGACACGGCATCCAACTCTCTGAGCCAGACCTTACTCTGCAAGCTGTTAGCATTTTACTTCAATAACAGAGAGCTCTTGAAATTCATTTTATTTGCAAGGACATGCATTTCAAAGTTTGCGTGCCCTTTTCCTCCCCAGCGCCCCCTCTAAGCCCCCAGCTGAATTCTAGTAATGAGTGGCCATGAAACTCATTGCCCTTTATCTTGCTGGGATACGTCCACCTTTTGAACTGCCATCTGCAAGTGTGCTGATGTACTAACTTGTTAACTATGCCATACTGTGAAGGAAATGGCATGATTTAGATCAAGTGTTCAGGACGGCTGTTCATAAGAAACACTTGAGCCAAGCTGTTACAGTTCAGGATGTGCCCTGGGGAGAGAGGCTTCGTTTCGGGTCACGCTCTTGTCTTGTATGAGGGCAAGCAACAGAGTAAAGAAATCACAGTGTTATGCCAAAGCTGTGAGAGGAAAAACATTAAGAACCCAGAGAAGTGAAGCTGCCAAATTAACTTCTCACCTTTTCAATCACACTCCAGAGGGTAGACGCCTGTAATTTATGCTTCTGAAAGAATCTCAGTTTACATTAAGGAAGACGTTACTTCACTTTTATAGATTATAACTAGCCATGGCTTCACTCAATCAATCCAAACTTTACAGCTCATTAATACTTACTTTGTTATCTGCGTTATTTAGGCAGAATAATATAATGACTTCGTGCTCGGCAAAAGTCTGGAACCATTTTTAGGAAAACCATTAAAATTCTAAAGTTACACTAAACACAGCTAAAGTAAGAGTGAGCATTGAAACTGTTCCAAGAAAATAAAGTAACTACAATCTATCTTGGGTTCGGTCCAAAGCAAGAATTATAAATGAGTTCAAAACCCAATATGTGATATGAGCTTTGTTTAGTTCATTGAAAGGAAAGTATTTCTGGAACCTTTTAGCCTTTTAATTGTATTGTTAAGGTTGAACATTCGATGAATTTGCCGAGTGAGTATATAAATGGATTATTACAGCTATTCTCTCAAACAAATTCACTTTCCCGCACACTCTAAATCTGTTTAGTCATATTTAATGGTGTCAATTATTGGAACAGGCTTAGGCTATGAATTTCTTACTAATAGCTTTAATAACATTAGTAAATGAAAAGCAGATGGCTCTAAGTTGGCTTACTTTGAAAAGACATATGAGTATTTCTGTTTTTAATTTATATACTCTTCTACATCTGGAATTCCTTATAATTAAAACTAAAAGCTCTACTACTACTTCCACCTCTCAAATGTTGAAAAGATGAATACAGTAATAGGTTTCTAAACAGTCGGAGTACACAAAGGGTCACTTTTTTTTAACTGAGCAGCCAGGCAAGGGAGCCACATTAACTCTTCTCGACTTCAGCTAAAGTTTGCAAGTCATGTCTGCAAGCGCTGGGGAGAATGAAAGAGTTAAAAACCTTTGAAATGTTGGGCTATCAATTTTTTTTTTAAAACGTCACTTTTGCTGCTAACGTAAAGTTGAATTCCCCTTTCCTTTTGAAACAGTATCTTTAAACAAACCTTCCTCAATGCAGCATGAAAGGACGAGTAATATTTTTACAGATGCAGTTCAATTATATTTTTCCCCATCTAAGGTTTCCAAGGAGGGGAGTCATGCTCCGTTAAGAGGGCAGGTGGTTACCCTTTTTGACTGGCTCTTCATTGATATCACTCTACACCCGTTGATACGCGAGATGTGGCTTTAATCATTCTTTGATTTTTCTTCCTTTCTTGGGAGGAACCATCTCGCCGCTGTCTCACAAAGGGACTTGGCGCATGAAGTTTCCATCATGGCCTTTGTTTGGAGCAAATGTTTCAACAGCAATGCAGATGATTTCAGAAATAATTGATACAGTGACATAAGGGACATTAATTGAAGTGCAAACCATATTGGCTATACCTCTGTTGCTTTTACACGTTTGTTGAGAGGAAACATACAAAGCACCATATCGTAGTTTGCAAACCGACTAATGATGTTTTTGAAAATGATGTGTTTTTCTAATCTTCCCTGTCCTGATTAATACCTCATGTGGAGGTATCCATAAGACCTAAAAAAGAACCCAGCTTGGATTCCCTAATATCGCTACATTGTCTACATTTTTACATCAGGAATAAATTAGGATACCATCTGGCTTAGCAAAGATAAACTTTCACGATAAAGAACGCTGCTTCGTTTTCCATGCATCACAATTCAATCAAAGCATCAGATAACAAAGTTTTTATTTTGACATAAATACTAGGGATGTTTCTTACAGACGTTTCAATTTAGTAACTAGCTTTTTTCAACTATGAAAAGCGAGGAGGGCACGGAGGAGCATTTTAATGCCCTTAAAGTGATCATTGTCTAAACTGAAATTTTCCACCTGCCTGTATGTCTTATCTGGCAGCAATTCAAGCTTTATAAGTCATTAGTAAAATCTATATGTTAAAAAATATACCCCTCAATATACCCAGTGGAATAAACACCTTGTTAGAAAATTGATATGATACATTTAAATACAACAGGTATAAATACTCCTAAAAGATCATAATGACTCTTACAATGTCGACTTATATTAATGGTATAATAACAATAATGACCTGAAAAGTGTACCTTAAGTGGTAATACCAAATGAATTCATACATTATATTTATTGTAGCTTAATTAGTAAATATATCATGCTGAGAATTGTTACTTGGGGCAGTTGTGTCAGGCGAGAACTATAGAGGCAGCAGTTCATTTAATGTTTATATTCTTAATGATGTTCACTGTTTCATAAAATTGCTTGGCATCTAAAAACACAGCAAGGCAGTCCAAAGTTGCTGCCAAACTCACTGTATCCAACTGAGTAACTGCCTTGTGTTTGAGCGTATTGGAAGTATCAAAATTCTTTTTGATAATGCTCCTGTTAAGCTCCTTTGAACGTCTTACTACTTTAAAGGTGCTATATAAATGCAAGTTATTGTTGCAGCCATCCAGAGCATATAAAGCCAAATACAGGTTAAATTAAAAATGAAGTTTTGCAGATAACTAAATTGTGGCAATGCTGCTTGGCAGTGCCTTTCCACGCTCACATATGATAATGGACTTCACACAATTATTTTTGGAACAGTGGCCAGGATTTTACAGCCCCTGTGGATGCGGTGAGCTGTTTAAATCTCTGTCCGGTTCGGCAGGGCCATAATATCCCATCAGGCAGGAGGGGCTGTAAACTTTTGGCCCAGTATTTTGTAATGTAGGCAAAATATTGATACCAGACTGTCTGTTCATGCCATTTATATATTCCAAGTTCAATCCTGAACTGGGTATGTATTGTGATTTCAAGATGTTAAACATATAAATAACCAGTTTGGTAAAATGCAAAGCATTTAGAATCCTAATATTCCATATGAGGTGGTACACAGAAAAGCTACAGAATTGTGTTGTATAAGATGATCTCAATCAGGGTGACTGTCAGCACCCTAGAATTTGCTCTGGCCCCCCTGTTATAGAAAAATGCTATTTGGTAAGCTGAAGTTGCACGTTACCATTTTATGCACATATTGAGCTCCCTAACCTTCCGACCTTCCCTGCACTTGTACATGGCTGGGGGAGTCATCTGGAGGTTACCCCCTCGAAATCTGACTTTCTATACAGCACAATGACCAGCTGCTCTTCCTCCCCTTCTCTCATCTAAAGTATCTCTTACCTTACATGCATGAGGTAACACAGCACCTGGGACTCTTGGACAAGACTGCATAAACAGTGTTCACCCCTCTCATTATCAAGTATCCCATCACTATTGCATTCCTAACTGAGTTGTCCGTCTCCCACCTTGAGAGCTATCATTTTCTATTGCCGTCCATTTGGAGAAGTGGGAAGTGAGACGGAAGAAAGAATTTCTATTGGTATAGCACTTTTTCACATCTCTTGGGGGTCTTCTGACATCCATCACATACAGTGAGTTGTGTTTAGAAGTGTAGTAACTACTGGTATGTGGTTATGTTCAGCTCCCTCAATGGCCCGAAGGGTAAATGTACTAAATGGTTTGGTGCTAAGTAATATGGATCAAGAATGCCTGTGATGAGCTGATGAAATATGGGTCAGAAAACTTCAATTTGTCTCAGTCGCCAGGAATGAACAAAAGGAATCACAAGTCCTGCCCCTTTACTGCTACCAGCCCTTTCTCTTGAATAGTGCACAACAGGTGGTCAGTGAGAACACAATCGCGAGTCTCTTACACGAGAAATTGCCATTGGAATGAGTTACTGGAAACCTATAGAAGTGTAGCCCAGCATAAATTAATGCCTACAGCAGAAAAAGAGTTAAAAGTGAAAGCATCTCACAAAAAAATGGAAACTATGGGTGGTTTTTAATCCAGGCAATCGGGATATTGCCCACCAGTTTAAGAGTCAGCAAGAACTCCACATCATCTCCTGTGGGGAAGACCTGCCGTATTAGGTGCAAATCAAGCACTTCAGTGACCATGGTGGACAATCCCTGGGATCAAGGAAGTCCCAACTCCACCCAGAGCTGCTGGCCCACGAGGATGGCAACTCCTCGTACTGTCAGCGCCACCGGGGAGCAGTGCTAGTTGATGGCAGTGCATCCACCAGAAACTCCAGGATCAGCGAGGGATCCAGGTCACAAGTGAGTGAGGGCGGGATGGGGGTCAGAGAGGGGGTCGCTGGCTCGGGGTGAGGGATGTCTTGGGGATGGTTGCCAGTATTCCTCCCTGTCTTTCTGTTACCAGGCTCTTTGGTTAGGCACTGAGTGCCTTTAAATGAAGGATCCTTCCCCCAAATTAGCACCACCCCAGGAGCCCGCAAGCCAACACAATTGGGATTCATGTTTGGGCTTCGAGTGTGGCAACTGTCCCCCCGACCATTGGTTGAATGCCAACAGCAGTGGGATGAAATCCTTCAGTGGGGAGTAATTGTCTACTTACAAGTCTCAATTGGCATGGAGAAAAATGGTCACCCATGAGCCTTCCTGGGGCAGAGGTGGTAAGGCACAGGTGATAAGACCCAGCACCCTCCCACCAAATTAAATACCTTTGCCCCTTCCATCTCCAAGCTCACGTTAGGGGCAGACATTAAATTCTGTACCATGTATATGTGTTAAGCCATAAGGTCAATTCTAGATGTTAATAATGAAGAAAACTGTAATGAAGCAAAAAATAAACATTCAGAGTTTCAATGCTGTTGTAAAACATAGAGGGACAGAATGTTTTCTTTGTGTAATAGTGAATCAGTGAAAAATATGTTTAGGCTGTATAAAATGGGTTATCAATTCATTGTACGTAAAAACCCAAGATAGATTTCTACCTCAGACAACACAGTGTGCAGGTGTTCCAAAATATTATGGAGTTTCAATCAATACTTCACGGGCGCAATTCTCCGCCCCCCACGCCGTTTGGGAGAATAGCGGGAGGGCCTCCTGACATTTTTCATGCCCTCCTGCTATTCTCCCCCCCCCTCGCCCGACCCACGTCACGAATCGCCGCTCGCCGTAAAAAATGGCGAGCGCCGATTCTCCGCAGCCGAGCGGCCTGGTCTTTACGCCCGTTTTTTCACGGCAGCAAACACACCTGTGTCCAAAAGGGACACACTATTTCCCCGCCGCCGCCCGACAAGATCAAGCCGCCACATCTTGTCGGGCGGCGGTGGAGAAATGCGGAACCGCGCATGCTCGGGTTCCGTCAATGGCGTGATGACGTCACCCGCGCATGCGCGGTTTGGAGCTGGCTTGGCGCGCGGCCTTAACGACGGTCGTTAAGGCCGCGACGCCGTGATTTCCCGGGGGGGTGAGAATCGGGTCCCAGGAACGGGCGTGAAGGCTGCCGTGAAACACGGCCGGTTTCACGGCAGCCTTTATGACTCTCCGCATTTGTGGAGAATCTCGCCCCACATCTTTAAAAACTGAACAAAAGGCTGCAAAAGTTGGTCCCGTGCCATTCACGTGACTTTGCTTGCAGATTGAACCACTCCCCAGTCGCAAATGGGAATAAATGCACCATCCAGACTGCTGTTGCATCAATTCCGTTGCCGGGTGGCACGGTGGTGCAGTGGGTTAGCACTGCTGCCTCACGCACCGACGTCCCAGGTTCGATCCCGGCCCTGAGTCACTGTCCGTGTGGAGTTTGCACATTCTCCCCGTGTTTGTGTAGGTGGATTGAACACACTAAATTCCCCCTTAATTGGAAAAAATGAATTGGGTACTCTAAATTTATTTCTTTTTTTAAATCAATTCCCTTGCCCAAAACAAATTCAAAATCTTAATAATCTTTATTGTCACAAATAGGCTTACATTAACACTGCAATGACGTTATTGTGAAAAGTCCCTGGTCGACAAATTCCGGCACCTGTTTGTGTACACAGAGGGAGAATTCAGAATGTCCAAATTACTTAACAGCACATCTTTTGGGACTTGTGGGAGGAAACCGGAGCACCCGGAGGAAACCCACACAGACATAGGGAGAACCTGCAGACGCCACACAGACAGTGACTCAAACCGGGAATCGTACCTGGGACCCTGGAGCTGTGTAGCAATAGTGCTAACCATTATGCTACCGTGCTGCCCATTTGAATGGCTTCTACAGTCACTCGATATCTCAAACTCTGAAGATATCAAATAACAACAGAGGATGTGTCACAAAAACACCATCCTTTGTTTGGACAAAGGGTTTTGAACACATGGAAGCACATAATGAGGAAACCATTTGGGTTGTCTATTTAAATCAGCCAGAAGCTGCTTGCAAACATTGAAAGATCCACCAAAAGCCATTAAATTAGCTGCAAGCCATCAAGCAGCCAAGGTAATTCATAGCAAATACCTTAAATGTGGGAGATTCCAATAGAGAGAGTAGAACTCATTCAATCTGTTTCTGTTAAAGTTCACCTGAGAACCAACCTCCTAGAAATTGGACTGCAAGAGACCTCATAGCCTGCTGATACCCCTTTGCTTTACGAGACTTTCACATCAACTGCAAAGCACCGCCTGTACCTAGGAAACGACATGCTTGCCACAAAAGAGACTGAAATAATTATAAGCTGTAACAGAATATTACCTTCATCTGTATCTAATCTTTGTGCATGTGACAGTGTGTGTGGGATGAATGAGTGAAACATTGCATCATTTAGGAGTAAGCTAATAAATAACATTGTTTTTCTTTAAACCCACAAAAGCTTGCTGCTGAATTATTTAACTGGGATGCTCTCCAAAGGTAAGAAATCACACATCTGTTCCATAACAACTTACTGATCATGGGTCGTAAAAAGGAACCCATAAATTCTGTGCATGGCAACAGTGACATAACAAAGTCCTACCATAGTTACATCATGACAGCATTATGTTGACCTACAAGTGCATACTGCTTAGAATTTACAAGCAGGAGAGCTGCCTTGATTTGTAATAAGTCCTTTGGATGGAATCTGATTGGTAGAATTATCTAAGATCACTTGCTCCCGGAAACATGATAACCAAAGCTGGAAGATTGTATATACTTGCCAAGGTTCAAAGCAATTAAGATTTTTTTCTAATTTTCTTTTACAAAATATGCACGTTTTGAATTATCCTTTCCTATTGGCTGAATAATTGACGATTTTTTACTCAAGACTGCATAATCATTTCGGCATCAGAAAAAAATCAACTGCCAAATCCCCTGAAACACTGGTAAATCTTCCAGTTCATATGATACACATACAGTTTACGATAAATTTAAGGACAAATCAGAATAAATATTTATGTTTAAAGGTAAGTTCAATCCATTAAAATACTTTCTCAAATGGTTAATTCTCATCTACAGCAAACCAGTCCACTTAGAGACAACTTATTTGATCAGCCCAGTGCACTCCAGTGATCTAAAGTGACCTTGCACCTTTAGTTCTGTAGTCTGTTCAATAAATCACCCATAATGATCCAAAGTCCGCATAACAAAAGCTTCAGAATGAGTTAATTGCCTGTTTTTAAATTGTCAGAGGTATCACCTTTCTGGGTTGTGACATTGAGGACCATCCCAATGAAATATTTTAACTGACCAAGCCTATTCCTGCTCCTAATTCGTAAGTTCGGACGTCCAGTAAACCTTGTTTTGATAATAAATATACGTATATACAGACATATAAATATAAGTAGCACTCCTGTGACATTACTGGTGGGCTGCAACTTTTTACAATTTATATAATTGACTTAGATGATGGGACTGAAGGTATGGTTGGTAAATTTGCCGATGGCACATAGATAGGTAGGTTAGTAAATTATGAAGAGAACACAAGGAGGCTATAAATGGACATAGATAGGTTAAGGGAGTGGGGAAAGACCTGACAAATGGAGCATAATGTGAGAAAGTGTCAAATTGTTCATTTTGACATGGGTAAGAAAACATGCTCGCTAGATGGTGAGAGATGGCAGAGCTCTAAGGTGCAGAAGGATCTGGGTGTCCAAGGGCATGAATTGTAAAATGTTAGTATGCAGGTACAGCAAGTATTTAGGAAAGCTAAAATAATATTGTAATTCATCGCAAGGGGAATTGAATACAAAATTTAAGAGGTTATGCTTCAGTTATATGAGGGGGCGGGATTCTCTGAGCTCACACCGGGTCGGAGAATCGCTGTGCCGGGCGCGATTTGCATGATGTCGCCCCGACGCCAGTCTGCCGATTCTCCAGTGACCGGAGAATCGGCAGAATTGGCACCGGTGCCCAACGCGGCCCTCCCCCAGTGATTCTCTGCCCGAGATGGGCCGTGTGGCCGCCCAAAAAAGTCCGCGTTCCGCCTGTGCCGTTCACATCTGGTCTTACCCGGCGGGACCTCGGCATCCATCCTGTCTATGGCGGCCTGGTTGGGGGGGATGGGGGGGGGGGGGGTTAGGGGGGGTAGAGGGGGTCCGACCCCAGGGGGGGCCTCCCTAGTGGCCTGGCCTGCAATTGGGGCCTACCAATCGACGGGCCGCCTCTCGTGGTCGGGGCCTCTTTTGCTCCGTGCCGGCCACCGTAGCCCTGCGCCATGTTGCGCCAGGGCCGGCGCGGAGAAGGAGGCTACCGCGCATGCGCGCAGGTCGCAGTGCGCATTCGCGCAGGTTTCAGCGCGCATGTGCAGACCTGCGGTGCCCATTTGACACTGGTCCCAGCAACTGAAGTGGCACGGGTCACTCCAGTGCCATGCTGGCCTCCTGTAGGGCAGAGGATCGCTACACTTAGCAGTCCGATGATGCCGTTGTTAAACTCTCCAGTTTTTACGTTGGCGTTAACATTCTGCCTTCAGATGGGAGAATCCTGCACGGGGTATTAGTGAGATTACATCTGGAGTACTGTGTACAGTATTGGTCTCCTCATTGAAGAAAATATGTAAATGCATAGGAAGATGTTTAAAGAAGGTTTACCAGACTAATACCTGGAATGGTTGGGTTGTCTTATGATGAAAGGATGGATGGGCTAGGCTTATATCTGCTATGGTTTATAAGAGTAAGAGCTGAAACACAAGATCCTGAGGGGTTTTGACATGGTGGATGTGGAGAGGATGGGGCGGATTCTCCATTGCCTGACATCGGTATTGGGATTCCCGATTGTTTGGAGAATGGAGCGTATGCCCAAAAGCAGGTTTGGTCACCAAACCCATTGCTATGCTCCCTGCCCAGCACCAGCGGGAACATGTAAATCAATGTTAAGCATGCTTGCATACATTTAATGGGCTTGAACCCCAGTCTTCGCGCCAGAACCTTGATGCTTTGAGCCTCTCCTCTCACCGGGAACTCCACCAGGCAGGTTCGGTGAGAGGTTGGCCAAGCACAGCCCTACCATGGCTACGATAGTGACATTTAAGGGGCATCTTGACAAATACACAAATAGATGGGAATAGAGGGATACAGACCCAGGAAGTGTAGGAGATTTTAGTTTAGACGGGCAGCATGGTCGGCACAGGCTTGGAGGGCCGAAGGGCCTGTTCCTGTGCTGTACTTTTCTTTGTTCTTTGTTCTTTGCACCACGGTGAAGCCTGAGAGAGTCAAATGAGTCAGTGTCCTGTTTAAGTGCACCTCTGCTGCTGCCAGGCTGCAGGGGGAGATCCCCCAAGGTCCTAGGGACTAACTTCCCCCCCCCCCACTCCCCCGATCAGTCACGTCCATCAGACACTCCATGAGACCCCCCCCCCCCATCAGACCCCCATCAACGGATTCCAGCGAGCTCTCCCCATGTATATATATGCATGGTTAAGGAGGCCAATGGAAACCAGTCCCAATTCTGCGCTGGCAGGAGCACTTTTCTCCAGAATGGAGAATCCAGGCCAATGTTCCCACTTGCGGGAAAATCTAGAACGAGGCATCATTGTTTATAAATAAAGGATCACCCATTTCAAAGAGAGATGGGAAATTTCAGAAATCTTACGGCTAGAAATGCCAACTGTGCAGCCTGTGAGTTTCACACTGGTTTCTCCGCCTGAGCAAACACTCTTGTGCATTTTTGGGAAGATTCCGCCCTGAGTCCTGGACTATTTTTAAGGCGGAGCAAGATAGATTCTTGATAAGCAAAGGGGTGAAAGGTTATCATGGGTCGGCAGGAGTATGGAGTTTAGGTTACAATCAGATCAGCCATGATATTATTGAATGGCAGAGCAGGCTCAAGGTGCTGAGTGGACTGCTCTAGCTCCTAATTTACAAGTCTGTATGTTCATGAATCGACTAAACCTTGCTTTGAAGTTAAACACACATATATACAGAGAGAGATATAAATAGTACTCCCGTGGCATTGCTTATGGGTCTTCCAGGCTCTGCACTGATGCGCGCTGATATAGAGTAAATTTACTGACATGAATAAAAAGTATGACGTTTTACTGGCACTTAGAGATACAGGTCTCATAGATATGAATAAATACCAGCCGTTTAATAACAGGTATTATCTCATTACTTCTGAAAGACCCAAGAGTATTTGAATCAACGAATTAAGTGCAGTAATTCTGATATAATGGGGTGAAGCAGCAGCAGTTGTTTTGCACATAGAAGATCCCACAACGTTGAATGAAAAAGTAAATAATCTGCCTCTTGGACATTTTTTTGACGATGAATTGTTGGTTAAGATGCAGTGAGAACTTTCTTTGTATAGTGCCAAGAAAATCTATAGATGGGGCAGAATTCTCCCATGGCCCCACTGGTGAGTTCAATGGCAGGCAGGGGAGGGAAAATTTGACAGGAGTGCAAAAATCGGTTTCACGCCCAAGTTAATTTCCCATGGTATCTTCCACTGGTGCCTGTCATTGTGGATCGGGGAACACGTTGGTGCCTGCCATGGTGGATCAGGAAACCAGCTGGTGGCCGGTGTGAAACTGATTTGCATCCCGCTAATGCGATGCAGACGAAGGTCCAACCAGAATCTTCCACCCACACCTAATTCTCCATGACACCAGTGCAAAAGTGAGCTACTTGATAAGTGAGCTACACACTGGAACAACATGGCATGCAGATGTCCGCAGTCACTTGAACAATGCCTGAGGCTGCCTCTGGAGTTCAGAATGTAGGCCACCAGCAACCCTGTTGACCGGAACACCACAGCAGTGGGTCGGGGAGCATCTATAGGTGGATCTTCTAGATTAGGTGTAATTGTAGAGGTCCATCTTCCATCCTCAGAATGTTCCTGGAGATCTATCTTCTTTCTTCAATGGTGGGTCAGTGATGTTGGGCACCTTTTCAATATGGTGCCCGGATATGGTGGCAAGCCTGGCCTGCCATGGAATACAGTTCAAAACACCCCCTTACATAATTAATGAGGTTGGAGCCAGAGGATATGGCTTGGTTTCCCACCTGCCTCCGCAATGGGAACCACTCCAAGTTCCCACCCCACCATGGGACTTAGTCCCCTCTGAGAGAATTCTGTTCAATGCCACCGATGAATATTTTACCCAAAGGACAGTATTTTAGACAATATGGAACTCCTTCACTGCTGCATTGGAATATGAGACTAGGTATGTGTTCCGGTCAAATCTGAAGTTCAGCTTCAGTTCACACCTTCCAGGCTCAAAGGTAAAAGGACACAAACTGAATCAAACTGCCAATTCTATTATTCTTCTGGGTAGTCTGCAATCTTCTATTCTCCATAATCATCAGCTCATCTCTCACTCGGTCCTGATTCACACAGTCCTATTCATCCATCACCCTTTGCCCACTGACTTGCATTGGCCTTGATTGTGAAATTCTCATTCTCACGTTCAAATCCCTCGACAGTCTCACCCTGCCCTACCTTTATAATCCTCCTCCAGACTTACAACCCATCAAGAACTGTACATTCCTCCATTCCCTTCACCCCACCACTGAAGGAGCAGCCTTTAGCACGGTCGCACAAGTGGATAACACTGTGGCTTCACAGCGCCAGGGTCCCAGGTTCAATTCCCGGCTTGGGTCACTGTCTGTGCGGCGTCTGCACGTTCTCCCCATGTCTGCATGGGTTTCCTCCAGGTGCTCCGGTTTCCTCCCACAATCAAAAGACGTGTAGGTTAGGTGGATTGGCCATGATAAATTGCCCTTAGTGACCAAAAGAAAAAAGGTTAGATGGGGTTATTGGGTTACGGGGATAGGGTGGAAGTGAGGGCTTAATGGGTCGGTGCAGACTCGATGGGCCGAATGGCCTCCTTCTGCACTAAATGTTCTATGTTCTTTTAGTTGTCTGGGCTCTGAATGCTGGAATTCCTTCCCTAAACATCTCTGCTTCTTCACCTCTCATTCTTTCTTAAAATGCTCCGTAAAACCATCCTCTTTGACCAAGATATTAGTCATTAATCGTAATATCTCTTCCTCTGGCTCGATGTCAAGTTTATTCCAATTACTTTCAGTGAAGTGCCTTCAAGGAAGTTTTACTGTGTTAAAGGGACTATAGGCTTGTTGCTGTATGTCGCAGATGCCATCATAACACAGCAAGTTTCTGGAATTATCTAGGCCAGCATTATTGGCCACTACACACTATGTACTTGCCTACAACCCACATTATACTGAGATGGCTTTAGGAGCTGCTTCTAACCAGCTAAATCTGCCCAAATTGCTAGCTACCAGGATGGCATTCAGAATGTGCAGCAACCTTTCTTCAAAAAAATTAAGCATGTCTAAAAGGTCAAGATAAAAAGGACGATGGAGCAAGCAGAACGTATAACAGGTAGTAATATTAAATGATTTGTGTGCTACTTGTGACCTCATTACTCCCACCTCAAACTGGCATAATCTTACATTGCTGTTAATTTAATGACTGTCATGTGTACTCTGCTGATATTTACCCTTATGAAAATCACTTATTGTCACAAGTAGGCTTCAAATGAAGTTACTGTGAAAAGCCCCTAGTCGCCACATTCCGGCGCCTGTTCGGGGAGGCTGGTAAGGGAATTGAACCATGCTGCTGGCCTGCCTTGGTCTGCTTTAAAAGCCAGCGATTTTTATTATTGGGCCTGAGTTTAACTTTCATGTCAGAACTTACCTTTGAATTTCACCTTATTGCAGGTCTGCCAAATCACTTCTGTTTTAAGCCAGAGAGGATCTTTATTTCTGCACAACTTCTCTCCTTACTTGTTTTACTGTATGCCGTGTGCCAAAGACAGGTTTGTAGCAATCAAGATCTTCGGGAAGCCTAACCTCACCCACTAAGTAGTCAGGGAATTTATGAACATCACAAGTGGGGTGATCATTGTTCGGCACAACATCGAGGGCCGAAGGGCCTGTTCTGTGCTGTACTGTTCTATGTTCTATGATCTTCTGCATTTGGCTGTGGCTTTATCCTCATAACATTTTCTTCATAGTTCAAATGGAGAGCGAGCATATGTGTTTGCATCTCTAACTGAATCATTGTGTAACCCCTGTGAGTAACAGCAAAATACGAAACAAAGACTTGTAAATGTTTCGACTTAAAATCTGATCATTTAGTCTTTTTTTTATAACCAAATAGTTAAAAAGGGGTTAAATATTGAAATGGGTCACAGCAGAGAGCAGTGCCCAAGTAAAGAACTGGTTTGCACTAGACAGCAATTAGCGGGAGTCTGTAATTTCTCCTGCTGAAGACAAACTTTGAGGAGAAAAATTCAGATTGGGAAAAGAAACAGAAGCAGATGTGGTTGAGGTCAGTTCATTGAGAAGTGAAGAAGAGTCCATGAGAAACCTGGATTATATTTATAACAAATCCTTTACAACATTATTCTAGTAACGCAAGATGTTCTATAAGTTTCTACTAAAGACCAAATAAACCTGACAGGAGGAACATGAAACTAATAGGAAAGCTGGAAGGGACTACCATTAGAAGCCAGAAGTCAAACAATAATTTTCCAAAGGCTGGCTTCACCGCCCAGCAGATGTTGAGCACAAACATGAGCATAAATGTTAATGCTGTTTCCCCCAGCCTTCCTAGCATTTGCACTGTCATTTTGAAATTTATTTTGGGTCTTAATACTTAAAAAGAATGAAACAACAGCTGAAGGTACTGCATATAACCTGGGTATGGCTTTAGGGGGTGAAGCATACAGGAGTGTAGCACTATTCAGTGCTACTCAGGAGAGAAGATGTGTCAAGAGATCAGTCCAGTTCAGTCCATAAGACGGTCGTTTAGGGTCATTTAGGAGTCTGGTAACAGTGGGGAAGAAGCCATTTTTGAATCTGTTATTGCATGTCCTTAGACTTTTGTATCTCCTGCCCAATGGAAGGAGTTGGAAGAGGGAATAAGTAAGGTGGGAGGGGTCTTTGATTATGCTGCTCGCTTTCCCAAGGCAGCGGGTGGTGTATGTGATGATAAGTAGATTGTCATCTGTATTATCATCAGTATGGGCAGCACAGTAGCATGGTGGTTAACACAATTGCTTCACAGCTCCAGGGTCCCAGGTTCGATTCTCGGCTTGGGTCACTGTCTGTGTGGAGTCTGCACATTCTCCCCGGGTGTGCGTGGGTTTCCTCCGGGTGCTCCGGTTTCCTCCCACAGTCCAAAGATGTGCAGGTTAGGTGGATTGGCCATGCTAAATTGCCCTCAGTGTCCAAAATTGCCCTTAGTGTTGGGTGGGGTTACTGGGTTATGGGGATAGGGTGGAGGTGTGGACCTTGGGTGGGGTGCTCTTTCCAAGAGCTGGTGCAGACTTGATGGGCCGAATGGCCTCCTTCTGCACTGTAAATTCTATGTATGTAAATAATAATAAATGTATAACTGTTGTAGTTCCAACATCCGACCGCCAGGTGGTGTGAGTATGCAGACATGGGACCTGGACACACCATGTGCTCCAGGAAAAGGTGTTAGTAAGGAGATTGTAGTAGTTGCATATTAGAGTAGCTCTGTAGTATCTTAGTGTAAGTTAGTGTTAGACCAGTATTTCCAACTGTATTGATCTTCAACATTTCATTAGAGTAGTGTTAGTAATAAATAGTTTTGTTGTAAAACAAAGTCTAATGTTCTTTGTTAATAGTACTACATCAAGATTCAACACCAGCATAATCAAAGAACATTACAGGGAGGTCTCCCCGTGCTGCCCACATAATAGGGCAGGAGCTATTATACACCCGCTTACAAATGAACTGATTTTGCCTAATAACAGAAGTTGGCTTAATTGAATTTTTCTGAAAAGGAGCCCCAAAAATCGGAGGATCAACAACCTGTTCTTAGCGGGAAGAGGAGGTGAAGGGCTGCAGGCTGTTTTTTGTTGTTGGTACCAAGCTTTTATAAGGAGTGAGCGTGAAAATGGGAAGAGGGAAAAGACTAAAAGGGAAGAAGGCAAAAGGCCAGCCTTTTTTTCTAACCTGGCACTTCCCCTCCATGCTCATTACTTCCAGGCAGTTTATGGCTAGACCTCGCATCACTGGGATGGGGGGGAGGGAGGGGAGACATCCTCAATTAAATAATTTTCCCAGCCCTAACCCACCTTGCACAGAATTTATATTGAGGTTCCCAGCACATTTTGTGTGGGATGTGTACCCCCTAATCTGAGCCAATTGGATACACCAAAGGCCTCAAGTGGCTGTTTGCAATTAGACAGGAAGCTCAGTTCATGATCATCATCTTTCTCAGACACTCTTTTGTTCTGCCTTTTTTTCAAAGTGAAAATGACAATCATGTTCAACAAGCTGGTAAAGGGTGGTTCAGGCCATGCTGCTTTTCCACTATTAGACTATTCCAATGGGGATCAGCAGAGCCGGATGTATAGGATAGCCCTCGTCTGCCAAGAGCCATCAATCCGACTTGCTCCTGCTCCAAGCAACATAGATCGAATGAATTGCCACACAGTAGAGACATCGTCGCAACTTCCTGGATGATATTTTTTGCAATTAAATGGGATATGAATGCCAATTAAATGCAAAATGTTCCCATTTTGAAAGCCTGGGATCACAATGCAGATCGCTGCTGCCCTCATTCGTACCAGAAGTAACCTGCTTTTTGTTTGACAAGCCATAATGTAACTGAATAGTGGGACAAGCTCGAGGGGCAAGTTGACTGACCATTATCACTATGTCCCTAAGCCATCTAGTGAAAATCATGTCTTCTTCTTATCACCGGAATAGCAATGAAGATTTTCCTGTTGCAAGCACACAGGGTGCCATCTCCCTAGTCTGTCAGCTGGCTTTCTGATTGGATATCTTTGCTGTTATTCACTTTTGCGAAAATGAGATTTCGGTTGGATTTTTGCAGAGTTGGGACGTCTCTGAAGCCATTTAAAATGGTGGGTGCGATCCAATTCCAAGATTCTTGCCCCCGCTTCCTGGTGCCAGCAATTTTTGCCACTGCAGATAAACAAGTGGGTAGTGAGCCCCGCACTCTGCACTCCCAACTTGGCCAGTACAGCGGTAGGGGTAGCACCTCCTATCTCCCCACAATTTATGTGGCATCAGGCTAACTTCTCCATGATTAATGAATGATAGTTTGAATTTGGTTACCCTTTGAAAGGTATGATCAAAAGATTTTTTATTTTTATTTTTATTTATTTAATCTTTCCAATTAAGGGGCAATTTAGAGTGGCCAATCCACCTACATGGCACATCTTTGGGTGAGACCCATGTAGACACAGGGAGAATGTGCCAACTCCACTATAGACAGTGACCAAGGGATGGGATCAAACCCAGGTCCTCGGTGCCATGTGGCAGCAGTGCCAACTACTGTGCCACCATACCACCCCTGGTCAAAAGATCTTACCCATGCCTCCAACCACTCCTCATGGCCCCTCATACTCTCCATGCCAACTCTATGCCAATTCATGCCTGCAACCACTCCCCATGGTCCCGCATACTACCCATGTCAACTCATGACTCTTCCATGTTGATTCACCCCACCAATGAGCCATATATTTTGGCAAGCATGGAAAAAACATTCTGAAATTTTCTTCAAAGAAACTGCATTTCCCACAACCTTATTAAAATATCAATCATGAAAACAATTCAAATATCAATAAAAAAGGCTATTTCACACCTCTTAATTATGTCCAAATAAATATTGCGATATTGACAAAAGGAATCACGGAAAGAAATCACCTAAAATGTCAATTAAGCAAAGTCAACAATTTACTTCGCTTGTCAAAACTAAAGATACCCATACCCAAAGCAATGCAGGAAACTTTCATTATGGCAGTTTTAAATATCTTTGTTGGACCAGCAAAATATGTTTCCCAGACTTGAGTATCATCCCTGTATTATGTGGTAACTGTAAGCTGGTTATTTAATTTGGATGTTATTTTTACTGGAACAGGGGAAGTCTTACCGTGTTCAGGTATCGTACGTAGATTTGGGAATAAGGGTTACGTTCTACATAAACTGTGTATGTGTGTTCAGTAATTCACACACCATAATTGCCTGAGAGTAGCATAGTCTTGTTCGGATTTGTCTTTTCTTTACGTTAATAAATTGTCTTTAATAATTGTTATTCAATGACTGGGCTGTTTATTCTCACCGGCGTTTCACTTGTCTCCTTTCACAAAAACAAAATCATACACCCGCATGAACTGGTGTTCCAAGTTGGAACTCCCTCGCAGAGTGTTTTGTGACAGAATCTGGGATCTTAAAAAGCTAATTCCTTGGGTGTGGGGAGTTTTGACTTTTGAACATAACGAGACTGAGAAACAAGTGGAATCAAGGAAGAACATGTTATATTCATTAAAAAGGCTGCAACAATGGCTCTTGATCTAGTTCAATCTTATCTGGAAGTAGACAGGGTAATCGTAGCAAATTTGAAAACTGTGCCTAAAACCAAATTGATGGAATTGGCTGATAAATTGGAAATAGTCTTTTCTGCAGCAGCTAAGGAAGCTGAGATAATAGCAGCCGGGGAACACTTCAGCAGTCAAGGGCATTCAGCCTCTGATCTCTGGGTAAGCGTTCTCCAAGGCAGCCTTCAGGACACGCGACAACACAGAATTGCTGAGCAGAAACTTATAGCCAAGTTCCGCACACATGAGTGCGGCCTCAACGGGACCTGGGATTCATGTCGCATTACATTCATCCCCCACCATCTGGCCTGGGCTTGCAAAATCCTACCAACTCTCCTGTCTTGAGACAATTCACACCCCTTTAACCTGGAGTTACCCCTATCTCTGGATCTGTAAAGACTTAATTACCTGCAAATGCTCACATTCTAAGCATTGTCTTGCATCTTTGAATTTGTCTATATATATGTTTCTGGAACATACCTCTTCATTCACCTGAGGAAGGAGCAGTGCTCCGAAAGCTAGTGTTTGAAACAAACCTGTTGGACTTTAACCTGGTGTTGTCAGACTTGTTACTGTGCTCACCCCAGTCCAACGCTGGCATCTCCACATCAGAAATAATTGAAAGCCTAGCAGCACATTAAAATATACGAGAGAGTTTAGCTGGACCCAACATTTTGAGAAGTGAGGATTTTGAAAAGGCATAGCATTGATTGCAAAGAGACATAGAAATGAAGAAGTTAGAGATGCAGGAAAAAGAGAGGGCGAGAGCGTTTCAACGGGCAGGAGAAGAGAGGGAGAAACTTCAACCTCACACACAGGAAGCAGCAACTGATAAATTAGAGGAGGAACATAGGAATTAGGAGCAGAAGCAGGCAATTCAGCCCTTCGAGTCTGCTCCACCATTCCATCAGATCATGGCTGATCTCTTCCTGGTCTCAAACCCATCTCCCTACCTGTTCCCCATATCCCTTTTACCCATTTTTAAAAATAAGAAACATATCTCCTTCTTGAAAGCATTTAATCCCACCGTACAATGGGGCAGCGAGTTCCACAAATTCACCACCCTCTGCGAGAAGTAGTTCCTCCTCATCTCAGTTCCTAATCTACTACCTCTCAACCTATATCCCTGACCTCTTATTCTAGATTGGCCCATGAGGAGAAACATTTGGTCTATGTTTACTTTATCAATCCCTTTTAGTATTTTATATACCCGTTTCATCCTTCTAAACTCCAGCAAGTGTAAGTCCAAACTGTTTAATCTCTCCTCGTACGTCAACCCTTTCATCCCTGGAATCAATCTGCTCAATCTGGAGGGCAGCACATTAGCACAAGTGGCTAGCACTATGGCTTCACAACGCCAGGGTCCCAGGTTCGATTCCCCGCTGGGTCACTGTCTGTGTGGAGTCTGCATGTTCTCCCCGTGTCTGCGCGGGTTTCCTCCGGGTGGTCCGGTTTCCTCCCACAGTCCAAAGATGTGCAGGTTAGGTGGATTGGCCATGCTAAATTGCCCTTAATATCCGAAAAAAAAAGGTTAGGAGGGGTTATTCGGTTACGGGGATGGAAGTGAGGCCTTAAGTGGATTGGTGCAGACTCGATGTGCCGAATGGCCTCCTTCTGCACTGTATGTTCCATGTTCTATGTTCTAACTTTCTCTGAACTGCCTCCAATGCCACCACATAGTAGACAGCAGAGGAAGATGGCTTTAGATGGGAGCCTAGTGGGGAGATGTTCCAATATGTACAAGCTCTACCAAGTTTTGATGAGAGATGCCGAAACGTTTTTATTGTGCATTTGAAAAAATAACTAAACAGATGAGATGGCCGCAAGATTATTGGACCTTACTTTTACAGGCTATACGTATGGGTAGGGACAGTGACGTCTATACGTCCTTATCAGAAGGAGGTCTGGAGACTGCAACAGTGAAGAAAGCTATATTGGGGGCATATGAGCTAATATCAGAGGTGTACTGACAAAAAAGTAGAGCTGTAAGAAAACAGGTTCAACAGACATACCTTGAATTTGAAAGGGTTAAGCAAAGTCATTTTGATAGGTGGGCACGAGCCTTGAAAATAGGATAAACCTATGAAGCTCTGAGAGAGATAATTCTATTGGAGAAATTTAAAGATTTGTTGCCTACAAAGATTAGAACTCATGTTGAGGAGCAGAAAGTTAGAACTGCCAGACAAGTCACTTGTGCTTGTGGATGACTATGAGCTGCTTCATAGACCATAGCCCTTCTTTAGAAGTTTAGAAATTGGGAGGGGGCGAGAGAGGACAGGTCAGCCAGAGAGGGAGTGGACGAAAACTCACCTCAAAATACAACAGAGTCTGTTAGAGGGTGTAAAAGATAAAAAAGGTTAGATGTTTTCATTGTAATAAACTGGGCCATACCAAATCACTATGCTGGAGACTAAACCGTCGGCGGTTTGGAGTTACAAATCTTAAAATGGGAAATAGAACAGGCAAAGCTGGTGGGATTTGTACACAGATTAAAGGAACAGACAATAGGAAGGACCATGTGTGCACAACATGCACAGGGGCAGAGTGACCATCAGGTGGCAATATGTTAAAAAATATGTGAAAGGATCAAAGGGGAAAAATATTAAAATCTGACGGGATACAGTGAGTCAATCCCTAATTTTGTGGGATAAGACATGTGTTGTCCAGAAGGGATATTAAAGGACAACGTGCTGGTCAGCAGCATTCTTGGAAGAAAAAAAAAAATTCCTTCCATAAAAATAAGCCTCAGAGTAATTTGAAGCCAGGGGAATTAATGGTAGGCATTGTCCATTGCAGGCATTGAATTCATTCTCGGGAATGACATCGCAGGATCCTAGATGGTAGTGGTGCCTACTGTAGTGGAACAGCCAATAGAGAATCCTGCCGAAGAGAAATTACAAACAGACCCCCCTGGAGTATTTTCAGATTGCTTGGTGATGCAAACAGAGGTGCATAAACTAAGATAAAAGAAGGTCCAGTGGCGGCTATGAAGGAGTAAGTCGCACATTTGGTGGCACCCGCTCACGTCAGACTTTTGGACCTTTTCCCCAGACTTCTTTCCGGTTTTAAACGGCAAATTCGAAGGCTGAGGCAATTGGGCACCGTTTCCACGTATCGGTGTGTGGAGAAAAGGACCAGAAGTGCACGAAAAGGCAGAAATAAGAAGTTAGCCACGAGCTGTGTTGAAGCTGCAGCGGGAGACAGTATGGCTGAGGGACGGACCCCTGGGGTGGCAGCACAGCGACCAACGGACCCGGTGATGCAGGCCATCCAGGATAGTTTTGCCAGGCAGAAGCGGGAATGTTTGGACCCGATTAAAGAATTGATCGATCGGCTAGAGAGCAGATTGGACGCCCAGGATCAGGCGATCCAGAAGGTGGAGAAGGTGCTGGCTGAGCAGGAGGAGCATCAAACAGCGGTGGAGCTGGAGGTGGGGATGCTTTGGAACAGCAGAAAAGGTACCTGGAGAAGGTGGAGGACCTAGAGAATCGGCCCCGCCGGCAGAACTTAAGAATTGTCGAGCTCCCAGAGGGGGCTGAGGGAGCAGACGCTGGGGCATACGTGGCGGCTATGTTCGAAAAGCTGCTGGGGGAGGGGGCATTCCCCCGACCGTTGGAGGTGGACAGGGCGTACCAGGCGCTTGCTAGGAAGCCGCGAGCGGGGGACCCTCCGAGGGGCAATGGTGGTGAGATTCCGCAGGATCCTGGACAAGGAATGCATTCTTCGGTGGGCCAAGCGAATGCGGTGTTGCAAGTGGGAAAACAGCATCCTGTGGGTGTGCCAGGACCCGAGCGTGGAGGTGGCAAGGAAGAGAGCAGACTTCAACTAAGTCAAGTCTATTTTCTTCAAGAAGCAGGTGAAGTTTGGTCTGCTGTATCTGGCGCGTCTTTGGGTCACGCATGAGGACCAACATCACTATTTTGAGTCACCTGATGGGGCGCTGGACTTTGCTAAAAGAAAAGGACTGGTGGGGGTCTGAGAACTCTCGGACTTTGAGACAACTTGTTGGCCTATATTGGGCCCCTTTTTACTGTTTTTTTTTTCCTTTCTGTTTTTTGGGTTCTGTTTTCCTGTTTTTAAATTGGTTATGCCTTCCCTTATTGTTTTATGTCTGTTTTGGGGGCACTGTTTAAGAAAAAGGGGGGGGGGAAGTCGATTTTTTGTTTTTGGGTTCTTTTACTCGGTAGATGTTGGCAATGTCCCTTTTGTTTTTATTGATGTGCACTTTTGTGGGATGGAGACGTGCCTGTTTGAGTTTCGGTGGGTGGCGCTTTTGTTTTTGGGTTTTCTTGCTGTTGGGTGTTTGTTTGGGGATTGTTGGATGAGGGAGTTTGTTTGTATGAGCGGGGGGAGGGGAGCGAGGGAACAATAGGTGGAAGTTCTTGGCGCCAGGGGCGTAGGCCACCAAGCTAGCTGGGTGAGCTAGCTCATGGAAGCACAGTGTGGGGGGGGGGGGGGGGGTGTATACGTTTAGTTTACTAGATGGGTTAGGTTTTAGAGTAGTGTTGCTGAGGGGGGAGGGGGATGGGTTCTGCAAACGAGGGAGGGACTTTGGTGGAGGGACACTGAGGAGGTCGGGGGTGGGGGCAGCAGTGGGGCGGGCCAGAGGAGGTGCGGCGCAGGGGGAGGCGGACCCAAGCAAGGGGATTACTGATCAGCGGGGGGGGGGGGCACTTTACCCCCCCCCCCCCCAACGAGGCTGATCACCTGGAATGTCCGGGGGCTAAATGGGCCGGTAAAGAGGGCGCGTGTGTTTGCTCACCTGAGGGGACTAAGGCGGACGTGGTAATGCTGCGGGAGACGCACCTTAGAGTAGTGGACCAGGTCAGGTTGAGGAAAGGCTGGATCAGTCTGGTTTTCCACTCGGGGCTGGATACAAAGACTAGAGGGGTTGCGATCCTGGTTAACAAGCGGGTGGCATTTGAGGTGGGGAGGATAGTCTCGGATGTGGGAGGTCGACATATCATGGTTAGCAGCAAGCTGCAGGTGATGGAGGTAGTGCTGGTTAATGTATATGCGCCAAATTGGGATGACGGGGATTTTATAAAGAGGGTGCTAGGGAAGATTCCGAACCTGGACTCACACAAGCTGATTATGGGAGGGGATTTTAATATGGTTATTGATCCCGGCCTGGACCGGTCATGCTCGAGAACGGGCAGGGTATCAGCAATGGCAAAGGAGCTGAAAGGATTCATGGAGCAGATGGGGGGGGAGGGTTTGGGGGGGGTTTGGGGGGTGGATCCGTGGAGATTTAGGCAGCCAAGGGCCAAGGAATTTTCTTTTTACTCCCACGTACATAAGGTGTATTCCTGGATCGATTTCTTTGTCTTGGGCAGGGCCCTGTTGGTGGGGTTGGTGGATACGGGGTATTTGGCGATTACGATCTCGGGCCATGCTCCGCACTGGGTGGACCTGCAGGTCGGTATGGATAGAAAGCAGTGCCCGCAATGGAGATTGGATGTAGGGCAGTTAGCGGACGAAGCGGTGTGTGAGAGGCTGAGGGAGTGTATGCTGAATTACCTGCAGGTAAACTACACGGGGGAGGTCTCAGCAGCGTTGGTCTGGGAAGCGCTGAAGGCAGTGGTGAGAGGAGAGCTGATCGCGCCGGGCCCACAGGGACAGGGCAGATCGGGCAGAAACGGACCAACTGGTGAAAGAGATTCTACGAGTTGATAGGAGGTATACAGAGGCTCCAGAGGCAGGGCTGTTAAGGGAACGCTGGAGGCTGCTGGCGGAATTTGGTTTGTTAACCACAGGGAGGGCAGTGGAGCAGCTCAGAAAGGTGAGTGGGGCAATATACGAGCACGGTGAGAAGGCCAGCAGGATGCTTGCACAGCAGCTCAGAAAGAGAGCCCGAGAAATAGGGAAAGTTATTGACGGGGATGGGAACTTAGTTGGGGACTCGGCAGGGATGAGCAAGGCCTTTCGGGACTTTATAGCAGGTTGTATAGGTCGGAACCCCCTGCGGAGCCGGAGGGGATGAGGCACTTCTTGGATGGGCTGACTTTCCCGAAGGTGGATGGGGAGCTGGTAGAAGGGCTGGGGGCCCGATCGGGCTGGAGGAGATAGTGAAGGCCATGCAGTTGGGTAAGGCCCCGGGACCAGATGGGTACCCAGTCGAGTTCTATAAAATGTTCTCTGGAATATTGGGGCCAGTGCTGATGAAGGGCTTTAACGAGGCCAAGGAAAGAGGGGTTCTGCCCCAGACAATGTCACAGGCCATTATCTCGCTCACCCTGAAATGGGACAAGGACCCGGAGCTATGTGGGACGATTTCCTTGTTGAACGTAGATGCCAAACTTCTGGACAAATTTTTGTCCTCCAGGATTGAGGACTGTGTACCGGACGTTATTGTGGAGGATCAGACGGGGTTTGTTAAGGGTAGGCAGCTGGTGGCCAATGTAAGAAGGCTGTTAAACGTGATCATGATGCCCCCTGAAGGTAGGAAGGTTGAGGTAGTGGTCGCGATGGATGCGGCAAAAGCATTTGACCGGGTTGAGTGTGATTATTTATGGGAGGTGCTGGAGCGGTTCGGTTTTGGGAGGGGCTTTATTGACTGGGTTAGGTTGCTGTACCGGGCTCCGGCTGCACGTGTACAGACAAATAGACTGCACCGGGGGACGAGACAGGAATGCCCTCGCTCCTCACTGCTGTTTGCGCTGGCCCGGCTGGTGGAGCAGATGAAGGAGGATTTCCAGAGATGGGATGTGCTCCCGTTGCCTTTGGAGGGCAGAGTTCAATCGGTAAAAATGACGGTCCTCCCAAGATTCAATTTCGTTTTCAAATGCCTCCCCATCTTCATCCCGCGGTCCTTTTTTAAGCGGATCAAATTATTGTGGGCTTTGTGTGTGTGTGTAGGGGGGTGGGGGGGCAAGTCCCCACGAGTGAAGAGGGCAATGCTCGCGCAGAGTCGGGGGGATGGTGGGCTGGCGCTACCAAATTTAAGCAATTATTACTGGGCGGCTAATTTAGTCATGGTGTGGAGGTGGCTGGTGGGGGGAGCCGGTGTGGGTGCGCATGGAAGCAACTTCTTGTAAGGGCACAAGTTTGGGGGCGCTGGTAACAGCCCCTCTGCCGTTCCCGCCGGTGCGATACTCTACCAGTCCAGTGGTGGAGGGTCTGGGGGAAGTGGAGAAGACATGTGGAAGCAGAGGGGGCATCGGTATGGTCCCCAATCTGCGATAATCACCGGTTTGCCCCGGGAGGATGGACGGGGGATTCTGAATTTGGCGGAGAGCAGGGATTGAGAGGATGGGGGACTTGTTTATTGAAGGAAGCTTCCCGAGTATGAGGGCGCTGGAGAGGTTTGCATTGGCGGGGGGAAATGGATTTGGATATCTGCAGGTGTGGGACTTTCTGTGGAGGCAGGTCCCAACCTTCCCACTCCTGCCGCTAAGAGGGATTCAGGATAGGGTGGTTTCTAGAGGATGGATAGGAGAGGGGAGCGTCTCGGACATATATAAAGAACTTGTGGGTTCGGAGGAGATGCAGACCGAGGGAGCTGAAGCAAAAGTTGGAGGAGGAGCTGGGGGGAGAGATAGAGGAGGGCCTTTGGGCGGACGCGTTAGGGAGGATCAATGCGACCGCAACATGTGCCAGGCTCAGCCTGATCCAATTTAAGGTTGTTCACTGGGCTCACATGACGGTGGCCTGGATGAGCAGATTCTTTGGGGTGGAGGACAGGTGTGCGAAGCGTGTAGGGGGCATCGAACCATGTCCACATGTTCTGGGCATTCCCAAAACTGAGGGGATTTTGGCAGGAGTTTGCCGACGCCATGTCCAAGATATTAAGTACGAGGGTGGCAATGAGTCCGGAGGTGGCGATTTTTGGGGTATCGCAGGATCCAGGAATCCCGGAGGAGAAAGAGGCAGATGTTCTGGCCTTCACTTCCCTGGTAGCCCGGAGGTGGATATTACTAGCATGGAGGGAGTCAAAGCCCCCGAAATAGGAGGTCTGGCTATCGGACATGGCTGACTTCCTCTGCCTGGAGAAAATTAAGTTCTCCATGAGAGGGTCTCTTTTAGGGTTCGCCCGGAGGTGGCAACCATTCGTTGACTTCTTCGCAAAGAATTAATCATCAGCAGCGGGGGGGGGGGGGGGGGGGGGGGGGGGTTAGGCTAGTGTAGATTAGGGGGTTAAGTTATGCTGGGACCTGTGGGAGTGGGAGGCAGTATTTTCACTATGTTAATATTTTCCTTGTTATGTACGTTGTTGATTTTGTTGCTGTTACAATGCCAAAGAAATACCTCAATAAAATGTTTATTAAAAAGAGGGAGGAGTTGTGAGCCCAGGGCGAGGCCAGGGAGAACAGGTAATCTGATAACAGTTTTAGCCGGCAAAGTGACAATCGACAGGCACAGAGAATGAAACAAATGTATTTGATTCAAAGAGGTTGATTGAACTGCAGCAGAGTGACTCTAAAGTAAAGTATTTAAAGACAACCCAGCAGGGAATAAAACCCAGGGCTGATAGCAAGCCCAGACTCAAGAGTTTTATAACTGGAGTGAAAGTACTCATGTTGTTACCTGTGTCAGGGGAACCCCTGAAAGCTAGATTCAGTGGGCTGTGACATTGAAAGGAAATTGAGCAAGGTAAACTATCTGCTACGCACCCCAGATAGACACAAATTGCAAAGAGTGTCTCATGCGAACAGTCATCCAAGGTCACAATTGAACCTGGGTCCCTGGCGCTGTGAGGTGGCAGCGCTAATCATTGTGCCACCGTGCCATCTGGTCCCCTGGCTTGGTTCTTTGCCTTTCTTTATTGCACCAAGCTTTTTCTATTCTATCTAACCATCACGAATCTTCCCAGGAAGTCCCAAATCGCTGGTGTTTCACTCTGGAGTTTCCTATAAAAAAGATCAGTCAGTTCACTCACCTGCACTAGGCTAGCAGGGACCCAGAGTGATTCACGCAGCTTTAGCTGCGGATAGGAACCCCCGCACTTCCGGTTTTGAGCCCGCGCATGCGCACGGCGGCAGCCTCCAGCGGCCGCGCTGAGCGCCATGGCTGATTCGGATCGCGGATAGGATGAGAAATGTAGGCCACCCAATCAGCTGCGTGCCCGAAGATCAGACCGCCCCACTCTGTCCCCCAGCCGCCCATAAGGCCCCCACGCCACCTGGTGTCCAATCCCCCTGCCCCCTACGAGGGCAGCCACCACGCGAGCTTCCCAAACGGCGATAGGTGGTTAGAACCACACCGTCAGGAAACTCGGACAGTCGGGAACAGAGGATTGCTGGGCGGGCCTCTGGCAATTGCCCCCCCCCCCCCCCCCCCCCCCCAGCCACACGGAGTATCGGCAGACCGGCACCGAGCCCGATTTGGGCGTGAAATTGGATTCTCCGCCCCCGCGTCAAACGCGATCTTGGCGCGGGGCTGCGGAGAATCCAGCCCAATATATTTCCAAGCCAGGATAGTGAGTGCCTTGGAGGGGAATTTTCAGGTGGAGGTCTTCCTGGTATCTTCTGCCCTTGTCCTTCTAGATGGTAGTGCTCGTGGGTTTGGAAGGTGCTGCCTAAGGAGCCTTGGGGAGTCGGTGGTGGAGGGAATGAATGTTTGTGGAAGGGATGCCAATCAAGAGTGTTGCTTTGTCCAGGATGGTGTCGAGATTCTTGCATGTTGTTAGAGTTGCACTCATCCAGGCAAATGGGAGTATATTCCATTACACTGCTGATTTGTGCCCTGTAGATGGTGGACAAGCTTTAAGGTGTCAGGGGGTGAGTTACTCACTGCAGGATTCCTAACTTCTGACCTACTCTTGTAGCCGTAATATTTATATGGCGAGTCCGGTTCAGTTTCTGGTCAATGGTAACTCCCAGGATGTTGACTGTGGAGGATTCAGCGATGGTAATACCTTTGAATGTCAAGGGGTGGTGGTTAGATTCTCTTTTGTTGGAAGATGGTCATTGCAGGGCACTTGTGTGGGACGAATATTACTTGCCACTTGTCAGCCCAAGCCTGGATATTGTACAGGTCTTGCTGCATTTGCACGTGGATTCCTTCAATGTCTGAGGAGTCGCAAATGATACTGAACATTATACAGTCATCCGCAAACATCCCCACATCTGACCTTATGTTGGAAGGAAAGTCACTGATGAAGAAGCTGGAAATGATTGGGTCTAGGACTCTACCCTGAGGAATTCCTGCAGTGATGTCCTGAAAATGAGATGACTGACCTCCAACAACCACAACCATCTTCCCTTATGCTAGGTATGACTCCAACAAGAAGAGGCCTTAATTACAATTGACTCAAGGTTTGCTAGGGATCGTTGATGCTAAACTCGATCAAATGCTGCCTTGATGTCAAGGGCGGTCACTCTCACCTCACCTCTGGCATTTAGCTCTTTTGTCCATGTTTGAACCTCGCCTGTAATGAGGTCAGGAGCTGAGTCACCCTGGTGGAACCCAAACTGAGCGCCAGTGAGCAGGTTATTGCTAAGTATGTTCTACTGGATAGCACTGTTGAATACATCTTCCAGCATTTAAGATGATTGATGATTGATAGTAGACTGATAGGGCGGTAATTGGCTGGATTGGATTTGTCCTTTTTGTGTACAGGACATACCTGGGCAATTTTCCACATTGCCAGGTAGATGCCAGTGTTGTAACCGTACTGGAACAGCTTAGCTAGGGGTGCGGGAAGTCCTGAAGCACAAGTCTTCAGTATTATTGCTGGATTATTGTCAGGGCCCATAGCCTTTGCAGTATCCAGTGCCTTCAGCCATTTCTTGGGGTGAATTGAATTGGCTTAAGACTGACATCTGTCTGCTGGGGGCCTCTGGAGGAGACCGAGATGGATCATCCACTCGGCACTTCTGACTGGAGATTGTTGCAAATGCTTCAGCCTTGTCTTTTGCACAGATGTGCTGGGTTCCCCCATCATTGAGGATGGCGATATTTGTGGAACCTCCTGCTCCAGTGAGTTGTTTAATTGTCCGCCACCACTCACGGCTGGATGCAGAAAGACTGCAGAGCTTAGATCTGATTCGTTGGTTGTGGGATTGTCAGTGAGGCTTTAATTGGCTCAGATTGAGACCTCCGTCCCATCTGGGGAGTACGTTCTGGCCTGGTAAACTGCTGACCAATCCAATTGGCTTGCAGATTTGTAGTCCCAGCAGCGGCAGGTTTATGTGGTGCCCGCAGCTGAGACTACAAGCAGTCCCAGAAGAAGAGGAGCTAATGGCCAGATGGAAGATAACTTTGGGGTATTGGTGAGGCCTAGTTGGAGGGCCCCAGTGAGAGGGTGAGGTTTGGGGGGGGGGGGGGGGGGGGGCTAGGTATGAGAGGCCAGTGGCAAGGGTTAAAGGAAGAGGCATGACCTTGTGGCGGGAGGTGGGGGATGCTTCCACTGGACATAGGGGCCAGAGGAGGTCCCTCCCCTCTGGCCTTGTGAAACCTGCCAAGCTATCTGCTTGGTTTGAACCTCCCCCTGCTGTGGGTAAATTAGTGGCTGCATTGGGTAGCAAACCTAAGTGGCCACTAATTGGCCTAAGGGTGAGTGCGCCACCTGACATCTCCATTGCCACTCCCCACCCCCAGCCATCCCTGTAAAATGGGAGCCATGATGTGGAGGTGCCGGCGTTGGACTGGGGTGAGCACAGTAAGAAGTCTTACAACACCAGGTTAAAGTCCAACGGGTTTGTTTCATACACGAGCTTTCAGAGCACTGCTCCTTCCTCAGGTGAATGAAGAGATATCCCTGAGGAAGGAGGACCTTGAGGCCAGAGAGGCTCATTGATGGAAAATGTCGGGGGAAATGATTTGGTGGCGGGCAGGAGCGGAGAATCTGGCAAGAACCAAAAAGTCGGAAATCTGCCATATTTAAATATTGCCGCAATTCTCCCAATGGCGTGCTAATGATGGGTCGGTCATCCCACTGGCAGGTAGTAGAGGGCAATGTCTGGACAGTGCCAGGGGCAGTGCAAGGGTAGTGCCAAGGGGTCGTATCTGGGCAGTGTTATGGGCTAGGGTTTAAAGAAAACCAAAGTGGAGTTCACCTGACCCACAACTTTAAATAGATTTTGGTTATGGGGAGCACAGGGGCCTACTTTACAGGTATGATGCAACAGAGATCTAAAGTATGTTTAAAACAAAACAATGTTTATTCTATGAACCCAGTTAACAGTTTATAAACACACAGTAATCATCTTCTCAACTACCAACACACATAACCCCACAGATACCATACTCTATAGGTAACCCTCAATACCTTTCCTAGCAACATCCATAAGTTAAACCCTTTTAAACAAATACAGCAGGTTTAAATTCTCTACAGAAACAGGTATTACTTTGAAATCATCAAGTGAGCTGAAGATATTCTTTAGCTTGTAGAGAGAAAGATCATTACACATCTGATGGCTTTGAACACAGCTGTCCAACTCTGAAAACGAAACCAAGAACAGAGCCACAAAGCAGCTTTCCAGCTCAAAACAAAAGTAAAAGACAGACCGACAGCCCAGCTCCACCCACACACTGACATCACTACAGCTATTTGATCAACACCCATTTCTTAAAGGTACATCCACCTGACAGCAGTATCCATCCATAAATGGTCAGGAACCCATATTAAGTGTCATTAGGGGCCTCCCCGTTGCAACATCATCCACCCGCACCAGGGGCAGTACCCAGGCACAGCCAGGGGGCGAGCTGTGATTTGGGGAGGTGGGGGGGGCTTATGTTGGGGAGATTCGGGTGAGAGAACGTTTCTCTGAGCGAGGATCGCATGTCTGCGGAGGAATCTTTTTTCTATTTTTGTGAGACAGGAAAGGGCTCCCCAATCTGTCAGGGACTGCTGTTGCCAGCAGAGTGGGCTCGCATGATGTCATGGCAAAAGAAAGCGAGGCAGGTAGCGGGCTGCCCTCTTCATTTCCCACCCGAGGCAACACTGAAGAAAATTGGTAAAATTCCGCCCTAATTCTCACAATTCCACCTGCAGCCTGATATCTCAGCAGTTTACTCAAACTATCCGATTTAACAATCATAGAAAAATACTTGAGTTTAAGTTTTACAGCAATTATTTGTTATAGAGCAATTATAATATTTGTAATGAATCTTTATTTGTTTTAAGTTATATATGTAATGCATTATCTAACAATTTAGGTTATAGTTAAGTATAAATATTGCTTTTTGCTCTATCACAAAGATTTTATTGTCTGTTGTGTACGCCAAAAGCTAATTTAAACAAGATTGTTAATACAAGTTTCAACAAATGCAGGATAACAGCTGCAGGATAACAGCTAAAAAAAAAGTTTCATTTTGGGTTCTATTGGCTGGCCAGATGAATTTATCGAGGGACTATTTAGATCAGTGGCTTCCAAACTTTTTTTTCAGGCGACTCACTTTAACCAAATGGTTCACCCATGAGGCCCAATAATTTTTTTTAAAGATATTTTAATTCAAATTTTAACATTTTAACAATTAGACATATAACACACATAACATATAATCAACACAAAATAAAACAAACCCCAGCACCCTCCCCCATCCCCACCCACCAAACACCCCCACCTGCCCCCCTCCTCCTCCCTCCCCCCAGCAGTTGGTGGCAACCAGCTCCCCAAAATGCAAAACAAACAAACCCCAATCTCCTGTGGAACCCCTCACTCGCCCCTCTCAGAGCAAATTTCACCTTCTCCAAATACAAGAATTCCATTAGATCCCCCAGTCACACCGAGGCACAGGGTGGAGAAGCTGACCTCCACCCCAACAGTACCCGCCGGCGAGCGAAAGCTGAAACATCTGCCGTGCACCCGTCTGCAACTCTGCAAAGTCTAACACCCCGAATATGACCCCCAGGGGACTAGGCTCTAATCCAGTGACCTTCAAAGTGGGGGGCGCGAACCGCGGGTGGGCCGTGGGCGTGTGTCGGGAGGGTCACGGAGTCGTCCGTCGCGGCGCTCCCGATTGCAGCAGCCGGCATTTAACTATGCCGGCAGTGAGCGGCCTTTTTACCATAATAAAAAATATGTGGCCGCACTGCGCATGCGTGCCCGCTCATCAGTGCGCATGCGCAGAGGTTTGCACCTGCGCACCGATGATCTGGCACGCATATGCAGTGCAGCCGCATTTTTAAAATCTGGCATAAAGGCTGCTTGCAGCTGGCATAGTTAAACCCGGCTGCTGCTCGCTCTGCCCAGTGCGGAAGTGCTCGGTTCTTCTGAACGAAGCTAAGGCCGAGTTTCCCCCTGGCGACTAGCACCATCGGACCCACCCTGCAGAGACCCAGTGCCATGGCCTCCACCACAGACACGGGGAGAATGTGCAAACTCCACATGGGCAGTGGGCCAGAGCCGGGATCGAACCTGGGATCTTGGCGCCATGAGGCAGCAGGGTTAACCCACTGCGCCACCGTGCTGCCCCTCATTGAGCCTTGCTGGCCTAGTCTGTTTGTCAAGGCATTGGCTAACATTGACATCAATAGTCTGATCTGCAATGTTGGTGTTGGTAGCCGTGCCCCAGCTACTGCAGCAGTTGTTTCCACCGCTGCCCCTGTTGCTGCTGAAGAGAAAAGGGAAGAGGAGAAACAGGAAGAATCTGCAGGGTCTGACAATGACATGGGCTTTGGTCTCTTTGATTAAACGTGCCATCCAACAACATTGTTACAATTTACAAAAAATAAATTAAAATTGAACAGAAAAGCTGGCTGCTGCAGCTGAATACCATGAATTTGCGCAATAGAAGATGCAGCAGATTTTAAAAAATATTCTATGTAATCTTCCTGCGTGAGGGAGACAGAGAGCAGGTCACGGTCCCCGAATGTCGCCTTCACATGCTTTGGGTGCGATTGCGATTCCTCCATTTTGTCAGCAGCAAACAAGGTAAGAGAAAATGGTGGGTCGCGAAGGTCGGCCAGCTTGGGTGGCGAAGTTCGGCCGGCGTGGGTCATGAAGGTCGGCTGGCGTGAGTCCCGAAGGTTGGCCAGTTTGTAAAAATGGGTCCCCGGAAAAAACAACCCCCAAAACTTTTCCAACTTCGGGCAGGACCAGAACATGTGTACGTGAATGGCTGGGCCCTTCCCACACCACCCACAATATCCTCACCCCCCCCCCCCCCCCCCCCCCAGGCAATCAGCTCATCCTCGACTTTGTCAGGTGCGCTCTGTGCACTACCTTTGGCTGTATCTACCTCAGCCTCACACACAGAGTTGAGGCATTCACCCACCGCAGCATCTCACACCACAGTCCCTCCTCCAGCACTATCCCCAGCTCCTCTTCCCACTTGGCCCATCCAGACACGCCCTATTCTTCTCAAAAACCCTCCCATAAATCGCCAAGATGACGCCTCCTGAACCCCAACACCAATGACAACCCCTCCAGCAACAAGGATGGTGGTGTCATTGGAAAGATCAGACAGACCCTTTTTTACAAAATCCTGCACCTGCATGTACCTGAAACCCTCCCCTCGCAGCACCCAAACTTCGCCCCCAACTCCTCCAGACTCGCAAACCATCCTGCTGGGAACAGATCCTTTATTTCTACTACCCATTGCTCCTCCCAGCCCCAAAACCTTGCATCCATCCTCCCTTGCTCAAATGGGTTTCCCCAATTCGGCATCACCCCTGACTCCGCCCCTAATTGAAAGTGCTGCCGAAACTACCTCCATATCTGCAGCATGGTGACTACCACCGGTCTCCCTGAATACCTCTCCTGGGCAAACATTTGCTGCTGCCAATGCCTGCAACCCCGACCCCTTACAAAGTCCTGCCTCCATCTTCTCCCACAAAGCTACTGTCTCCCTACTCCAGCCCCACACCATCTCAGCGTTCACCGCCCAGTAATAATATAACAAGTTCAGAAAGGTCAAGCCCCCCAACTATCACCCTCTCTGAAGCACTGTCCTCCTAATCGCTGCTACCTTACCTGCCCACACAAACAGCAAAATCAGCCTCTCCACCCCAATAAAAAACATTTTGGGCAAAGAGCGGCAGGCACTGGAACAAGAATAACAACTGTGGCAAAATGTTCATCTTAACCGCCTGCACCCAGCCTGCCAATGATAGGGGAAGTCTATCTTGTGGTGGTCGGTATTAGGGGTATTACGGTACCTAGGTTTACATAGAATTTACAGTGCAGAAGGAAGCCATTCAGCCCATCGAGTGCACCGGCTCTTGGAAAGAGCACCCTACCCAAGGTCAACACCTCCACCCTATCCCCATAACCCAGTAACCCCACCTAACACTAAGGGCAATTTATCATGGCCAATCCACCTAACCCGCACATCTTTGGACTGTGGGAGGAAACCGGAGCACCCGGAGGAAACCCACGCACACGGGGAGGATGTGCAGACTCCGCACAGACAGTGACCGGAGTGTCTACAACTTAACCCCCACGTGGCAAACTCAGCGGCGACCTTTAAACACTGGCTGGCGTGTTTCAACGGATACATCAGGACGGCCACGACTACACCCACGGAGGAACAGAAGATGCAAGTTCTCCACTCAAGGGTGAGCCCAGAAATCTACACACCCATCGAGGACGCGGACGGTTTCAAGGCTGCGATGACTCTGTTGAAAGGACACTAGATTCGCCCAGTAAATCAGGTTTACGCCTGACATCTTCTAGCTACCAGACGACAAATTCCAGGGGAATCGCTAGACGATTTCTACCGCACACTGCTAGTGCCAGTTAGGAACTGTGACTGTCCGCAAGTTTCAGCCAACAACCACACCGAACTCTTAATCCGGGATGCCTTCGTTGCTGGGTCTCAAGGAGGCACGGGCACTCGCAAGCTCCTTAGACGTAGCCTCCCAGCAACGCCCGCGCGTACGTCCCCGACCGCGTGGTAGCCCCATGGGCAGCGTGGGCCCCACCTGCAGCCGATTCGGATGCATCCCTCAACCCTCCATAAGCTTGTGCCGCGCGGCTGCCAGGCAACCCCGGGAGGCCATGATGTTATTTTTGTGGGCAAGCCAAGCACCCCCGGCAACACTGCCCGGCCCAATCCGCAACTTGCAAGGGCTGTGAGAAGAAAGGGCATTTTGTGGTGGTATGCCAGGCCCGGGCGGTCGCTACTGTCTCCGCAGGCGAACCGGGGCCGCCGCCATTCCCCTCCTCACAGACCACGTGCGGCCCATGGGCGCCGCCATCTTGGATCCCGCGAGCCACGTGCGGACCCCTGGCGCCGCCATCTTGTCCCCCAGACACCACATGCAATTCATGGGCGCCGCCATCTTGGCTGGAGTCTCAATACCCCGATTCGGATGACCGCACACCGCCCGAGGAGATCCATCAGCTTCTGCCACGACTCGCCAGGGTGACACTGGACCAGCCTCGGCCCCGAATTCTTTCGACCGCTACGACGACTGTACTCATCAACGGACACAAGACATCCGGCCTGATCAACTCCGGGTGCACAGAGGGCTTTATACACCCCCAATACAGTAAGGCGCTGCTGACTCACTATACACCCAGTTAACCAGCGAATCTCCCTGGCCTCCGGGTCTCACTCTGTAGAGATCAAGGGGTACTGCATAGCTAACCTCACAGTCGAGGGAAGAGAGTTTAAGAATTTCCGACTCTACGTCCTCCCTCACCTCTGCGCTGCCACACTCCTGGGATTGGACTTCCAATGTAATCTCCAGAGCTTAACCTTTAAATTCGGCGGCCCTATACCCCCTCTCACTGTCTGCAGCCTCTCGACCCTCAAGGTCAACCCACCTTCCTTGTTTGCAAACCTCACCACCGATTGCAAACCCGTCGCCACCAGGAGCAGACGGTACAGTGCAAAGGACCGGACCTTCATCAGGTCGGAAGTCCAGCGGTTACTGAAGGAAGGTATTATCGAGGCTAGCAACAGACCCTGGAGAGCTCAAGTAGTAATTGTAAAGATCGGGGAGAAACACAGGATGGTCATCAATTACAGTCAGACCATCAACAAGTATACACAGCTCGACGCGTACCCTGTCCCTCGCATATCTGATTTGGTCAATCAGATTGCACAATACAAGGTCTTTTCCACGGAGGACCTCAAATCCGCTTACCACCAGCTCCCCATTCGCCCTGACTACCGCAAGTACACTGTATTCGAAGCAGATGGGCGGCTCTACCACTTCCTAAGGGTTCCCTTCGGTGTCACAAACGGGGTCTTGGTCTTCCAACGGGAGATGGACCGAATGGTTGACCGGTACGGTTTGCAGGCCACGTTTCCGTACCTCGACAATGTCACCATCTGCGGCCACGACCAGCAGGACCACAACATCAACCTCCACAAATTCCTCCATACCGCCAATCTCCTTAACCTGACCTATAACAAGGAGAAATGCGTATTCAACACCGATCGTCTAGCCATCCTTGGCTACGTAGTGCACGATGGAGCCGTAGGCCCCGACCCCGAACGCATATGCCCCCTCATGGAGTTTCCCCTCTCCCACTGCTCCAAGGCCCTGAAACGTTGCCTGGAGTTTTGCTCATATTACGCCCAGTGGGTCCCCAATTATGCGGACAAGGCCTGCCCACTAATCCAATCCACGGTTTTCCCTCCGTCGGCAGAGGCCCACCAGGCCTTCATTCGCATAAAGGCGGACATCGCAAAGGCCACGATGCATGCAATCGATGAGTCCCTTCCCTTCCAGGTCGAGAGCGAAGCATCCGATGTAGCTCTGGTGGCCACCCTCAACCAGGCGGGCAGGCCCGTGGCCTTCTTCTCACACACCCTCCATGCCTCTGAAATCCATCATTCCTCCGTTGAAAAGGAGGCCCAAGCCATAGAAGAAGTTGTGCGGCATTGGAGGCATCACCTGGTCGGCAGGAGATTCACGCTCCTCACTGACCTAATGCGTGACCCTCAGCTTCACCGGGTAGACCACCCCAAACATCATATTTTTATACAACGCTGCCTTTGCCCGTCCAAAGGCCGCCCGCTGTCTTGCCAGCCCCACCGTAAGATCCTGGTGTATACATATACCACCACCTTCCCACATCACATCAACTTAGCGAACATCTCCGCAAAGTACTCTGTAGGCCCCTGGCCCTCCAACCCCTCAGGCAGTCCCAGAATGCTTAGATTCTGCCTTCATGACCTGTTGTCCAAGTCCTCCGCCTTGGCTCTCAGTCCTTTGTCATTCTCCACCACCCATCGAGGTGAACTGGTCGCTGCACCGTGACAATGCCTCCTCCACCCCCTAAACACCTCTCCTTGCTCCCACACTCCCGTCAACGTCTTTGCCAAAGCCTCCTTCATCGGGGCAAGGGTCTCACTCACCCACGCACTCCTTCAGCGAGGTTATCATCTCCATTCGATGCTTATCGAAGTGTTTGAAAAATAGCCGCTCAAATTCCCCCGCCATCATCTCGGCCAGTTATCCACCGTAATGTAGGCGGCCCCACTCGGTGAGCTTATTCCCACCATCTTTCCCCCCCCCCCCCACTGAACTCCCACCAAACCTGCCGGCGGACTTTCGCTTGCTCCCTCTTCCCCCCCCTCGTATTATTTTTCTGGGTTTTCAACATCCTTTAGCTGCCTTAAGCTTTCCCACGAATGATTGTATGAAATTCTCCCCAAAAACTGGGTACCAAAGGCCAAAAAGCATAGGCTCTAGCAGGAGCCACCAAATATGCAGCCTCCACATACACGACGCCACCAGAGTTCCACAACCCACTAACTTGCAGACTGTTCACCAGAGGTCCTGGCTCTCTGTTCAGAGCTAACATCAGTGCTGCTCAGTCTCGTCATGGACGCGACACAGCAGCTAATGTTCTGCCTGGTAGGCTCAGAGGTGAGATCCTGGTCACTTGGTTTATCAGCTATTGGGCCTCTCGTTCGGATGGGTTACACGCAGCATATCTTACATGTGTAGCATAGTGGAAAGAGAAAGAAAATTGGTGCCAAATGCACGTACAGGGCACGCTGACCTGTTTATTGCCTCATGTGTTCATACTGTGTACTGCAGAGAGAATGTGTATTTTATTTATCCAAAGAAAAGAGGTTAGGGAATCTTTGCATGGTCAATTTTGGCGACCTATTTTTTCCACATCCCGCGCCCAAGGGTCGTGACCCCCACTTTGGAAGCCACTGATTTGGATCTATAACAGCGTTCTTTTAAAAAGGATGAATGACGAGAGGCATGGTGGCGCAGTGGTTAGCACTGCTGCCTCACCGCGCCGAGGACCCGGGTTCGATCCCAGCCCCGAGTCACTGTCCTTGTGGAGTTTGCATATTCTCCCCGTGTCTGCGTAGGTCTCACCCCCCCACAAACCAAAGATGTGCAGGGTAGGTGGATTGGTCATTGTCCCTTAATTGGAGAAAAATGAATTGGGTACTTTAAATTTAAAAAAAAAGAATGAATGGAATATCTGATACTGTGTATTGCTCGGAGCTTAGAGCTTACAAACCACTTGCATTGGCACAGATCTAGGAATCCAGTCCTACATGAAATACTACCGCAGCTTCTCTTCATGACGTATCAGTCCAGTGTGGAACAGAACTATATGGACCTGTTATCATGTTTGTAATCCTGCAGAAGAACATTCCCCTCCAGTCGGCGACACAGTTCGTGGCGGCTAGGGGCAGACAATATGGGATTTCCTGGCAACAGGAAATAACGGCAGGAACTTCCTGTCCCGACTGTCATAGCGAGTAAGCGTTCCTGCCAGAGGTCGTTGGGAAGCCATTTTGCATCTCATTGTCAGGATCCAAATGAACATCAACTGGAATTGTAGCCCTCAATCCCCACCCCAGGCAGCGGTTTTCAGACAGGTCCAGAACAGCTTCGGACAAACGTGGGGAGCCCATGTTGTACTTGCCTGGACGGAGGTCCGGAGCACCAGGTGGACCCTGGAGGAGATGATGAAGTGCAGGGGTAAGAAAGGGGACTGTGAGTTGGGAGGGGGGGGGGGGAGTGGGAAAGGGGACTGTGAGTGGGGGGGGGGGGTGGGAAAGGGGACTGTGAGTTGGGAGGGGGGGGGAGTGGGAAAGGGGACTGTGACGGGGGGGTGGGGAAGGGGACTGTGAGTGGGGGGGAGAGGAAGGGGACTGTGAGTGGGAGGGTGGGGAAGGGGACTGTGAGTGGGGGGCTGGGGAAGGGGACTGTGAGTGGGGGAGAGGAAGGGGACTGTGAGTGGGATGGTGGGGAAGGGGACTGAGTGGGGGGGGAAGGGGACTGTGAGTGGGGGAGTGAGGAAGGGGACTGTGAGTGGGGGGGGGGTGGGGTGAGGAAGGGGACTGTGAGTGGGGGGGGTGGGGAAGGGGACTCTGAGTTGGGGGTGGGGAAGGGGACTGTGAGTAGGGGGTGGGGAAGGGGACTGTGAGTGCGGGGGGGGGGGGTGGGGGGGGGACTGTGAGTGGGGGGGCTGGGGAAGGGGACTGTGAGTGGGGGAGTGAGGAAGGGGACTGTGAGTGGGGGGAAGGGGACTGTGAGTGGGAGGGTGGGGAAGGGGACTGTGAGTGGGGGGGGTGGGGAAGGGGACTGTGAGTGGGGGGTGGGGAAGGGGACTGTGAGTGGGGGGTGGGGAAGGGGACTGAGTGGGGGGGAAGGGGACTGTGAGTGGGTGAGTGAGGAAGGGGACTGTGTGGGGGGGGGTGAGGAAGGGGACTGTGAGTGGGGGGTGGGGAAGGGGACTGTGAGTGGGGGGTGGGGAAGGGATGTGAGTGGGGGGTGGGGAAGGGGACTGTGAGTGGGGGAGTGGGGAAGGGGACTGTGAGTGGGGGGTGAGGAAGGGGACTGTGAGTGGGGGGTGGGGAAGGGGGCTGTGAGTGGGGGGGTGGGGAAGGGGGCTGTGAGTAGAGGGGTGGGGAAGGGGACTGTGTGGGGGGGGTGGGGAAGGGGACTGTGAGTGGGGGGTGGGGAAGGGGACTGTGAGTGGGGGTGGGGAAGGGACTGTGAGTGGGAGGGAGGAAGGGGAATGTGAGTGGGAGGTGGGGAAGGGGTCTGTGAGTGGGGGTGGGGAAGGGGACTGTGAGTGGGGGGGTGAGGAAGGGGACTGTGAGTGGGGGGGGGGAAGGGGACTGTGAGTGGGGGGGGCTGGGGAAGGGGACTGTGAGTGGGGGGCTGGGGAAGGGGACTGTGAGTGGGGGGGTGGGGAAGGTGACTGTGAGTGGGGGGGTGGGGAAGGGGACTGTGAGTGGGGGGGAAGGGAACTGTGAGTGGGGGGTGGGGAAGGGGACTGTGAGTGGGGGGGAGGAAGGGGACTGTGAGTGAGGGGTGGGGTAGGGGACTTTGAGTGGGGGGGAGGAGGGGACTGTGTGTGGGGGGTGGGGAAGGGGACTGTGAGTGGGGGGTGGGGTGGGGAAGGGGACTGCGTGTGGGGGGTGGGGAAGGGGACAGTGAGTTGGGGGGGAGTGGGAAAGGGGACTGTGACGGGGGGGGGGTGGGGGTGGGGAAGGGGACTGTGAGTGGGGGGTGGGGAAGGGGACTGTGAGTGGGGGGTGGGGAAGGGGATTGTGAGTGGGGGGTGGGGAAGGGGACTGTGAGTGGGGGGGTGGGGAAGGGGACTGTGAGTGGG